>NC_143051.1:12105000-12170000 GCF_057628025.1 Oncorhynchus mykiss | reverse complement strand
TAGGGTTAGGGGAAACAAATATGGGAATTGGAAATGGCGCACATAATTACATTGATGGAAGCTACAATCTGCACAATTAAAACTGATCTACCCCTTAAAAATAAAAAAATAGGACAAACAGACCCTCTATTCCCTTGTTCATCTTCTCCACAGAGAGAGGAAGCACGCTGTGCCTCTCTCTCACACCCTGACCCAAAGACAAGGCTACGATTCTGAGGGTAAAACCAAACCTCTTTTCCCATCTCTCCTTTACTGGCTCTCTCACCCTCTGTCTCCATCACTCTCTCATCTCCTCTCACCTAGCGCCAGTAAGAGGGGCAGTCTTCCAAAGACAATATTATTAATAATAATAATAATTCACCAACCCCTCCTCTCTGTCTCGCCTTCTGGTACATGTCAACCTGAAATACCTTGTATTACTGCACATTGAACTGGTTACTGGTACTCCCTGTATATAGCTCCATGTTTGTGTATTTTATTCATCTCTACTATTTTGATTTGAATGTTAATTCGTTGGTAAGGAAGCATTTCACAGTAAGGTCTACACTCGTATTTGGCACGTGACATATACATTGATTAGATGTAATCTCCTGTTAGCTGGTGCCAGCATCAGTGCCACTGTTCAAAGGAGACACTAGTTCTCTAGAGTAAATCTCTCCCCAACGCCTTTAATTACCAGCGCCAAACAGCACTAAGCATAATGCACTGCATTAGGGCACTGCCAGACACACAGACAGACTAGAGGACAATGTTCATAGAGTAACAGACAAGGGCAGTACAAACTGTACAGCGTCTCAAAACACAGCTTGGAGTGTCTTCAAACATGAGTATACAGGGGTTGGGCTGGTGTCAGCATATAGACTTCCATGTGTCAAGGTCCTCTCTCCCTAATAATAGTCCCCTAGTTGTGTCTCAAGTTAATATGGAGGAAAGGAGAGGAAGCCAATCACATCGTTGAGAGGAACCCCAGTCATAGCCTGTCTCTCTGCGTGGCACTAGCTAGAGGACCAGCCCCCAGTCATAGCCTGTCTCTCTGCGTGGCACTAGCTAGAGGACCAGCCCCCAGTCATAGCCTGTCTCTCTGCGTGGCACTAGCTAGAGGACCAGCCCCCAGTCATAGCCTGTCTCTCTACGTGGCACTAGCTAGAGGACCAGCCCCCAGTCATAGCCTGTCTCTCTGCGTGGCACTAGCTAGAGGACCAGCCCCCAGTCATAGCCTGTCTCTCTGCGTGGCACTAGCTAGAGGACCAGCCCCCAGTCATAGCCTGTCTCTCTACGTGGCACTCACTAGCTAGAGGACCAGCCCCCAGTCATAGCCTGTCTCTCTGCGTGGCACTCACTAGCTAGAGGACCAGCCCCCAGTCATAGCCTGTCTCTCTGCGTGGCACTAGCTAGAGGACCAGCCCCCAGTCATAGCCTGTCTCTCTGCGTGGCACTAGCTAGAGGACCAGCCCCCAGTCATAGCCTGTCTCTCTACGTGGCACTAGCTAGAGGACCAGCCCCCAGTCATAGCCTGTCTCTCTGCGTGGCACTAGCTAGAGGACCAGCCCCCAGTCATAGCCTGTCTCTCTGCGTGGCACTAGCTAGAGGACCAGCCCCCAGTCATAGCCTGTCTCTCTACGTGGCACTCACTAGCTAGAGGACCAGCCCCCAGTCATAGCCTGTCTCTCTACGTGGCACTCACTAGCTAGAGGACCAGCCCCCAGTCATAGCCTGTCTCTCTGCGTGGCACTAGCTAGAGGACCAGCCCCCAGTCATAGCCTGTCTCTCTGCGTGGCACTAGCTAGAGGACCAGCCCCCAGTCATAGCCTGTCTCTCTACGTGGCACTCACTAGCTAGAGGACCAGCCCCCAGTCATAGCCTGTCTCTCTACGTGGCACTCACTAGCTAGAGGACCAGCCCCCAGTCATAGCCTGTCTCTCTGCGTGGCACTAGCTAGAGGACCAGCCCCCAGTCATAGCCTGTCTCTCTGCGTGGCACTAGCTAGAGGACCAGCCCCCAGTCATAGCCTGTCTCTCTACGTGGCACTAGCTAGAGGACCAGCCCCCAGTCATAGCCTGTCTCTCTGCGTGGCACTAGCTAGAGGACCAGCCCCCAGTCATAGCCTGTCTCTCTGCGTGGCACTAGCTAGAGGACCAGCCCATGGCAGCCACATTCTGGTAAGGCCAGACCAGCCCTGCTTCCACAACATTGCCGGAAACTCATGCAAATAACTCTGTCATATTTGCAAACTAGTACTTCTGCAATTACACCCAGCTGTCAGCACAGATGGAGAGGAGAGAGCAAACACATCAAGTCAGTCTGTAAAGACCATGTGTTTTTTACCACACAGGAAATACAACACGTACTGTAGGGATAGGAACACTGTGGGTGTGAAACTGACTGATATCAGGCAGAATCCTGTAGCCTAATCATACGTAGATGACAAAGACAGGCCTAGACTAATAGAATTTAAAAAGTCAATATTGGTCCATTTCCATTAACTCATTTTAACAAAAAAAACAGAAATGGCCAAGACAGCTAGGCCTACACACAAAACAAATGCCAACAATGGGCCCATTTAGGCCTAGGCTGCATTCAGTTCAACTGAGTTAGGAGCGCTTCATTCTTTCTGTCTAACCTACAACTTACATAATTAGACTACTTTATGATTAGCATAACGTGTCATTACCTCACAGCTGCTGCACAAGTCTTCATGAAGGAGAACAAAAAGTCACAAGCTGATCAGTTATCCTGCTATGTTCCACATACACCATAACCAGTCCCCCCGTTTGTAGTTCCAACACATCCCTTTCTTTTCCAGCTGGACTGAATGTTGTTGTGTCCACTCAGCACTTTAACAAATAGTATAGTATCACCTGATACCTAGAGATAGGAGGCTTAGCCTAGGTCTATATGAACCTAGGAAGAATAGTACAACACACACACACACACACCACTAAAATACCCACACCTATCCTGAGAAAGAACAGCTAGGTTGCACATTCACCCCCCCTTGCCTGTAGAAGCTAAACTGGGAGAAAAGTGAGTGAGTGAACTTGCAGTACTGGGGCCTAGCTGAGACAGGCCCTGGCTGCGTCACAAATGAAACCCTATTCCCCTTGGTTGAAGTAGTGCAGCATACAGGGAATAGGATGTGCTTTGGGACTCAGGCGCCGAGGCATAGTCAGCTCGGCCCAGAGACAGAGTCTCTTCTATCTGCAGTCACGTGCTCCCCTGGTGGGCCTGCACTGTACGACACTGCCAGGCAGGGAGCGTGGGAGCTGATAGGGGGAGCATAGTAGACCCACCGGCCTCAATTAGCTGGCCACTCTCAGGACAATATCACACACTGAGGAGGGAGGGGCGGCAGGGGAGAGAAAAATATATTCAAAACAAAAAACTGGGAGGGTAGTGGCTAGTGCTGAGCGATTAAACACCATGTTGGTTATTATTTTTTTTTGACGAAGGTTCAATTATTTGAATTCCATTTTTTTTCCTGTGAGCTCAATGTGCATTTTCTCACTGCAGTTTCTTTAGAGATCAATCAGATCAACCCAAACTGTGTGATTTAGTAGAGAGCCGTTTCCAACAGGCTAATATTCTACACAATTTAGAGCAGAAATGTGTTAACGCATTGCGAGCCTGATGGAGAGCAGATGCTCCGCGAGGTATCTCTACCTGAAAATACATGATCTAAGATATTGATAGATGGTATTCAGCAGTAATATTAGAATGCCTTATTTACATCAAAGAACTAAAATGGTGATTTTGTCAGACAGCATCGGCAGCAGCTCTATAGAGATGAGATGACTTGGAATAATAAAGTCATCAAATCAAACGTAATATACACTTTAGAAATATTTGATTCAAGTAATGTGAATAAATAGTTAATTGATAACCATAATTTAGTCACTGTCATCATGGAACTCTTATTGACAGTTTTATTCTGTTACACAGCATTCAACCCACAATGAAGTGGATTTAATGTAAAAAAATATAATACATTGAAACTGAAATCCGTGAATTTCTTCATAATCCAACCAGAACCAAACCGACCTCAAAAAGCACAAATAGCTCAGCACAAGTAGTTGTGTATAGAGGGTGAGAATGAGCCCAGTATCAGAGAACAGAGAGAACAACCCCAACAGGTAATGACAGAGACGGGAGTTCAGCCAGGGGCACCTGGCTGGGGAAAACTAGGTTAGATATGAAGGCAAAGCAGCCGTGTGTGTGTGTGTGATATATATAAAACCGAGAGAGTCCTAGCCTAATTACAAAACAACTGACTGATGGAGAAATAATGGGAGTGAGGTTTATTTGCATGTTAGTAAAGTAAGCAGTGGTGAGTGAGTTGTGTGTTTGACAGGTCACATGTACTAGGCTGGCATGATCAGCAGTGGGATAGGTGCCAGTGAGAGACTGCCTGGAAGACAAAACCACAGGAAAGACCTACTTCAATGGAACACTAATCGACTAACAATGAAGCAATTAGGCAGAAGAGGCAGTGCTGTATCAGGATTACAGTCACAGGTAAGAGGCAGTGCTGTATCAGGAGTACAGTCACAGGTAAGAGGCGGTGCTGTATCAGGATCACAGTCACAGGTAAGAGGCAGTGTTGTATCAGGATCTCAGTCACAGGTAAGAGGCAGTGCTGTATCAGGAGTACAGTCACAGGTAAGAGGCAGTGCTGTATCAGGATCACAGTCACAGGTAAGAGGCAGTGTTGTATCAGGATCTCAGTCACAGGTAAGAGGCAGTGCTGTATCAGGATCACAGTCACAGGTAAGAGGCAGTGCTGTATCAGGATTACAGTCACAGGTAAGAGGCAGTGCTGTATCAGGATTACAGTCACAGGTAAGAGGCAGTGCTGTATCAGGATTACAGTCACAGGTAAGAGGCAGTGCTGTATCACAGTCACAGGTAAGAGGCAGTGTTGTATCAGGAGTACAGTCACAGGTAAGAGGCAGTGCTGTATCAGGAGTACAGTCACAGGTAAGAGGCAGTGCTGTATCAGGATCACAGTCACAGGTAAGAGGCAGTGTTGTATCAGGATCTCAGTCACAGGTAAGAGGCAGTGTTGTATCAGGATCACAGTCACAGGTAAGAGGCAGTGCTGTATCAGGATTACAGTCACAGGTAAGAGGCAGTGCTGTATCAGGATTACAGTCACAGGTAAGAGGCAGTGCTGTATCAGGATTACAGTCACAGGTAAGAGGCAGTGCTGTATCAGGATCACAGTCACAGGTAAGAGGCAGTGTTGTATCAGGAGTACAGTCACAGGTAAGAGGCGGTGTTGTATCAGGATCACAGTCACAGGTAAGAGGCGGTGTTGTATCAGGATCACAGTCACAGGTAAGAGGCAGTGTTGTATCAGGATTACAGTCACAGGCGTTGATCGGCACGACGCGATAGCATTTACCCATGACTGTATTCATGATGCAGCACTGTTTCCCATGCCTTTTTGCTTTTGTAAAACTTACCAACCTACTCAAATAACAATGAAATACACATTTTCATTCAAACCAAGTCAATTCAAACAATTTCATTCTTCCATCAGAAGATATAGTCCAGACAAAAAGCTGGTTGTTAGTTATTTTGGTCATGTTGCTACAGGCGCGACAAAATCATTCATTATGTTTGCATAGTTGCTATGCAAAATAACTGGTCGTCCATTCTAAACAAAATGGTTGTCACTTGCTAGCTAGCCAGCCAACTTCCGCTAACTTCCGGCTTATACTAACCCCGCTGTACCACCCTAAATGCTAGGCTTATACTAACCCCACTGTAACACACTAAATGCTAGGCTAATACTAACCCCGCTGTACCACACTAAATGCTCGGCTTATACTAACCCCGCTGTACCACACTAAATGCTAGGCTTATACTAACCCCGCTGTACCACACTAAATGCTAGGCTTATACTAACCCCGCTGTACCACACTAAATGCTAGGCTTATACTAACCCCGCTGTACCACACTAAATGCTAGGCTTATACTAACCCCGCTGTACCACACTAAATGCTAGGCTTATACTAACCCCGCTGTACCACACTAAATGCTAGGCTAATACTAACCCCGCTGTACCATACTAAATGCTAGGCTAATACTAACCCCGCTGTACCACACTAAATGGTAGGCTGGAAGCAAGGGGAAATAATGAGTGAGAGGAGATCTATACACAAGAGATGATTCAGACAACATGAATAGGATATTGTGAAGAGGCGCAGTGATCATTTTCAGATGGAACTGTTAGCAGGCATAGGTGTCTGTGACAGCCAACACAGCACGACTTGGAACATTGCTCATCCAAATCAGCATCCAGAACACTGCTTTTTACATCTCTTAACTAATATATCCACCACAGTGCCCCAATCCCCTTCCTCAGATCCCCCATATCTTTCCTACAAATCCAGCTGAGCCACTGGCACGGACCTCGGACGAGTCCCAAAGGGCACCCTATTCCCTACATTGTACACTACTTTTGACCAGGTTCCTATGGTGGCTGTGCTGAAGATTTAGGCAAGAGGAATCTGCTGGAATATGGGTTTAGGTCACGATAACATTGTGGGTCTAAGTAGGTATCCTAGCAGTTAATAGTGTTGGACCAGTAACAGAAAGCTGGCTGGTTCAAACACACAAGCAGACTAGGTGAAACATCTGTTGATGTGCCCTTGAGCAAGGCACTTGACTAATTGCTCCTGTAGGGCATTAGCGAAAAATGACGAAAATGTAAATAACATGGGTAACTAGGTAGGTCAGCAGACAAATCTTACAGAAACAAAAGGCAACAGGAAAGGCTTATGTATTCAGATACTGAAATAACACTACGCATTTGTTGACTTTGAAATGAATAAAAACTAGCACTACTAGATAGTAAGAGGCAGGAGAAAAAAGAAAAAAAAAAATCGATAGTCATGTGACCCGTTTCAGGAAACTAGGCATATGTCGCGGGTCACTAGTTCAAAGGAGAACTGTTTGAAATAACTTTTGGTGCCAAAAAACTCATTTTGCAAATATGCCTTCTCGGACATGTTAAATTTAATGTGCCTAATTAACAAACTTGTATGCAATCCGTAAATATGAATAGCATTGTTAAATTATGAGCCTATTTGGTTAAGCAACAAAGCGAGCAACCTTCCCTCCAGCCATGATTGGCTGAGCTAATGAGTGGGCTGGACATGCCGAGAGATGAGTTTGTATTGGTCTGCCATATAGCACGCTTCTGTCTATTTGAGCTGGTCAGTATGTGTAGGTAATCCTGTTTAACGCAGTCTAAAAATAAAGTATCGCCTAGTAAAACATAAGACTCCACTATGCAAGTATCCATTTCAATAGAACGTCACTGCAACAACTGTTTCAGAGCACTCTCGTCTGAGTGTGCCAGAGCGCAGAACAACTGATGAATTTACCAACGCTCAACACCTGTTAAATATGGCCAGTGATAGTTATGGTCAGCAAACAAAGCGTAATTAAAATTGTTGCCTGGAGCACACAGTTAGTCACCAACGCTCTGGAGAACATGAAAAACAGCCTAACCAGCTCTGCTAGGGCGAGTAAAATGGTCAGAGTTTGGGTGGGGGCTGAAACTTAAGAGGATTCTTATGGCAATGCACACAGTCAGTGTGAACCAGAGTGGCTTGACACAACGGACAAAAAAAGCTGTACCAACAAAACGGAAACGACACAGGATGTCTCATTTAACGAAAGGGGTTGCAGTCTACCATCCATGTATACGGGTAAGAGTCTAGCTACAGTTTTAGATATTATACGGTTCTAATTGTCAGAAAGTTAACGTTTACTGTTAGATAGCTAGCTTACATTTATGATCTGTGTGTAGTAATGTTACCTCAGAATTCCATTTCGCATTGCTAGTTATAGCCTAATGTTAGCTAGCTAACATTGAACCTTTTTGGTTAACTTATGACAAACGGTTTGTATTGCTAGTACTCTATGGTTCATTGTTTAGCTAGCTAGCTACATGTCTAAACAAAATAACCCAAGTTAGCTAGCTAGCCGATGACCCATTAGGTTAGCCAGGTGTGTCTGACAGCCATAATTACTATCTATTGCATAATAATGCTAAAATATTTTTATCTGAAATGTGTCTTTCAGCAACAGTAGAACACGCCTGTCTCTCCTCCACCAGTCATACAAGGAGAAAGGTCTTTCTGATTGGAGGCATTAGACCAGTAGAACACGCCTGACTCTCCTCCACCAGTCATACAAGGAGAATGGTCTAATGCCTCCAATCAGAAAGACCTGTAGAACACGCCTGTCTCTCCTCCACCAGTCATACAAGGAGAATGGTCTAATGCCTCCCACCAAAAAGAGAGCTGGCCCAATCAAGCACCGATTACACCTGAAGTATGAGAATTTGTAGTGAGTGGTGAACTTCAAGAACTTCAGAGGATAATGCAATAGTGTTACCAGGACGCCACCCAGGAAAAACACCTTGGTGGAAAGCTGCTGCCATCCCATGTGACAAAAACAGCAGTGTGGCATGTCTACAAGGAATCAATGACAACACTTGGTATGATTATTTAATTGATGTCTAACATGATTGGCACTACATTTATTGATCTCAAAGTATTTCTGTATTTTCCAGAGGTAAGTGTAGTCGGAATGTCTTCCTTCAGGAACCTGTGGAGAAATTTGCTGCCCCACATCTAAAGCACTAAGCCCAGGACAGACTTGTGCTGGCAGTGCCAGAGGAGCAACGATCAGGTCTTCAGACCTGATCTGCCAGAAGCTGTTAAGTCAGCCAAGCTGAAGAAGCAAGAGCAGCATATCCTGCTTGTTCAGAGTTAGTGGTCTGTCTACCAAAAGAAGGTTGCTGACTGCAAGACCACCTGACAAGACCTGCGGTCTTGTAGTCTTGAACCAGCAGGCAGACATCAGGATACATTACAACTTTGACTTTGCTCAACAAGTAAGCAACATGTTCTCCTTTATACTGATTAAGGACATAGATATTCACTCAAAAAATACATAGCCAGGTCCCAATCTATTTTTTTTAACTCCTCGCAAGTGTGGCTTGTTTGGTGTCTGCTGTGAAAGAATACCACAACAAGTCAACTGCATATCATCCAGAAAAGGCAGCAGCGCAGTCATCAACTACATGCACCATTTCTTCACCAACTACAGAGTTGGGGAAACGCATGTGGACCGGAATTGTAATTACTGCAGTGGCAAAAACAAGTTTGTGCTCTGGTATTGTGCCTGGTAGACAATGGACAAGCTCCATCACTGTCTGGACCTTCACTTCCTGATCACAAGACACAAAGTTTGCCCCCAACTGGTGCTTTGGCCTCATCAAGGAGAGCTTCAGAAAGAAAAGGAGTGAACACTGTCTGAGATTGCTGGTGTTGTGAAGGACAGCACTGTGACAGGGGTCAAAATCCCTCAGCTGGTTGGACTGGAGGATGATACGGTGCTGGTGGAAAGATATGACTGGCAACAACACCTGATTAAATATTTTAATTCATTTAATGTTGTAATGTCTTCAATTTTTTTTTTTTCCTGTTTTACATCTGTGATGCTCTGGAGCCTGGTGTTGTTGTCACCAAGGAGCGTTCAGACTCCGTCGGGACCAGGTTTCAGCTGCTGACATCCTTCCTCACAGAGATGGTCTGCCTGTACAAGCACCACCCGTACTGGACACAGCTAGACAATCTTAACTTTGAGTTTTGTGACGAAGAGACTGTGGACATCACATCTTCACATCATCTATCTTAAGCTTCTATCTCAAGGCCATCAGACTGTTCACATCACACTAACATTGAGTGGCTGCTGCCAACACACTGACACTGACTCAACTCCAGCCACTTTAATAATGGGAATTGATGGGAAATGTAAATATATCACTAGCCACTTTAAACAATGCTACCTTATATAATGTTACTTACCCTACATTATTCATCTCATATGCATACGTATATACTGTATCATCGACTGTATCCTTATGTAATACATGTATCACTAGCCACTTTAAACTATGCCACTTTGTTTACATACTCATCTCATTTGTACATACTGTACTCGATACCATCTACTGTATCTTGCCTATGCTGCTCTGTACCATCACTCATTCATATATCCTTATGTACATATTCTTTATCCCCTTACACTGTGTACAAGACAGTAGTTTTGGAATTGTTAGTTAGATTACTTGTTGGTTATTACTGCATTGTCGGAACTAGAAGCACAAGCATTTCGCTACACTCGCATTAACATCTGCTAACCATGTGTATGTGACAAATAAAATTTGATTTGACATGCTAAGTCAATGGCAGGACAGAAACAGGCCCTCTGAATATAGATTTCCTTGTTCACGCGTGGCTCGTACAGACCAGTTCTCAGCACTCTCTGTAGTGCCTCTATTCACATAACTCTCTCCTAACACACGCAGTAAGTTGCTGCTGCTATTAATGTATTTTTTAAGCCTTTGCTCAGCCACTTGATACCCCTGATTGTATGCATACAACTACAGTACCAGTCAAAAGTTGACACCTACTCATTCAAGGGTTTCTTTAGTTAGACTATTTTCTACATTGTAGAATAATAGTGAAGACATCAAAACTATGAAATAAAACATATGGAATCATGTAGTAAACAAAAAAAAAGTGTTAAACAAATCTAAATATTTTGTATTTGAGATTCTTCAAAGTAGCCACCCTTTCTTTGCCTTGATGACAGCTTTGCACACTCTTGGCATTCTCTCAAATAGCTTCATGAGGTAGTCACCTGGAATGCATTTCAATTAAAAGGTGTGTCTTGTTAAGTTCATTTGTGGAATTTATTTCCTCCTTAATGCGTTTGAGCCGATCAGTTGTGTTGTGACATGGTAGGGGTGGTATACAGAAGATAGCCCTATTTGGTAAAAGACCAAGTCCATATTATGGCAAGAACAGCTCAAATAAGCAAAGAGAAACAACAGTCATTCCTTTCTTTAAGACATGAAGGTCAGTCAATCTGGAAAACGTCAAGAACTTTCAAAGTATTTTCAAGTGCAGTCGCAAAAACCATCAAGAGCTATGATGAAACTGTCTCTCATGCAGACCACCACAGGAAAGGAAGACCTAGAGTTACCAACCTGTCCACTGCAGCAGACGTAACTCAGAGTTACCAACCTCAGAAATTGCAGCTCAAATAAATACATCAGAGTTCAAGAAAGACACTTCAACATCAACTGTTCAGAGACGATTGTGTGAATCAGGCCTTCGTGGTCTAATTTCTGCAAAACAACTACTACTACAGGACAACAATAATAAGAAGAGACTTGCTTGGGAAAAGAAATGAGCAATGGACATCAGACCAGTGGAAATCTGTGATTCATTTATAATTTAATGCACACTTACCCAGCATGGCTACCACAGCATTCTGCTGCGATACGCCATCCCATCTGGTTTGCGCTTAGTGGGACTATCATTTGTTTTTCAACAGGACAATGATCCAACACCTCCAGGCTGTGTAAGGGCTATTTGACCAAGGAGAGTGATGGGAGTGCTGCATCAGGTGACCTGGCTTCCACAATCACCCGGCTTCAACCCAACTGAGATGGTTTGGGATGAGTTGAGCCGCAGAGTGATGGAAAAGCAGCCAACAAGTGCTCAGCATATGTGGGAACTCCTTCAAGACTGTTGGAAAAGCATTCCAGGTGAAGCAGACAGAGAATGCCAAGAGTGTGCAAAGCTGACAAGGCAAAGGGTGACTACTTTGAACAACCTCAAATATTTAGCACATGACCAGAAATGTGAATCCTTAAAGAGATGGGTGGGGATTGCTTAATTAAGAGGGTGTGAACAATGCTGAATGGGTGTAGACAAAGGACAGCTCTGCAGCAGAGGTACCAAAACATTCAAAGGCCATTTTCTCAAAATTGAGGTTACAAGTTTATCAACTTTCAAAGCAGAATTACTTTCCCATTGTTCCTCAAAAATGTTCCTCAAAAATGCAGTGTATGATATACCATTTAGTAGCTATGTCTCTGCTTTTATCCAATATAATAAAAACAATTAAAAATGTTGCAATATAAGATCAAATCAGGGTGGTTGGTCACATAATCGGGATATTTTGACGATTAATCATATAGTTAACAAATTCGCTATATTTTTGCGCCAAAACTCCAGTATTTTGAATTCATAGGTTGTCAATTTGTTTTCAGCACCCCCCACCACTGATCAAAAATTGTTCTCGCATGGCTCTTTCATCCATCTGCAGCAGACATCTGGTGAGAAATATGCTTGAAAGATCAAATAGCAATACAATCGCAGTATGGTGATAATATCATCAAGTCCCTGGCAACTACCAGCCCTACTATTAGACCACTTCCTCCCACAGGCAAGTGTCAGAAATGCACCAGGCCCAGTCTTGGGGAATGAGGAAGTGTCTGGGGTAGTGATATTCTGCAGTTCTGTCTAGTTCTCTGTCGGGCTGGTTAGAACAAGTGGCCTGGCTGACGAGCCCTGGCCTGGTTAGAACGGATCCTGGCTGGCTGGAGAGGGAGCCCTGGCCTGGTTAGAACACACCCTGGCTGGCTGGCAGGGGAGGGAGCGCTAGACTGGTTAGAACGAGTCCTGGTGGCCTGGCTGACTAGCTGGGGAGCAAGACTTGGCCCTGTTAGAATGGATCCTGGCTGGCTGGCGAGGGAGAGTTGGCCTGGTTAAAACGAGTCCTGGCTGGCAGGGGAGGGAGCGCTAGACTGGTTAGAACAGATCCTGGCTGGCTGGCAGGGGAGGGAGCGCTGGACTGGTTAGAACGGATCCTGGCTGGCTGGCGAGGGAGAGTTGGCCTGGTTAAAACGAGTCCTGGCTGGCAGGGGAGGGAGGGAGCGCTAGACTGGTTAGAACGGATCCTGGCTGGCTGGCTGGCAGGGGAGGGAGCGCTGGACTGGTTAGTCCTTGGGCTGGGAAAAGGAGAAGAACGGCAAAAGGGAGGTAAGTGTCCTGCCAACTCACTATGCCCACACTACTTTATTTACATCCACAGTGGAGAAATGAAGACCTAGGCCTAAATGTTTAAGGTCACACAAATGCCTGGCCATCGTGGAAACAAAAACAGTCACCTCTACCACAGAACTTGCTCTTAATTAACAGCTGACACAGCTGCACCTTAGTAACAGCTGGACAGCCAAATCAACCACCACTAGAAAGCGCACACAGATACACGTTAAAACGGGGATAGTTTGTTCACCACATGCCCTCTATACATGCTACATCCTTAGACCTCTCACGAAACATACCAGTAGGCTACGTTTGCAACTGCAGATCTTATCTCCTCCAACCCCCAGCTAACACATACCACTAACTCACCACAAGCACATGGGAAGACTATTTTCACATGGACACTCCCCCTCCCCCCTCCTCAGGCGGTGTATGTAACCCTTCACTGCAGCCAGGGTGACAAGGAGCATTCTCCTGGAGTGCTCTGATAGGACTACAGTAGATCGAGGCCTCCACGGGGACCCTGCAAGGTCTGGGGGACAGTATGAAAATGTATCTGCTCTGGATAATATCTGCTAACTGACTAAATTGTTATGTAATTTTGTTTAACAAGCAGCGACTAGCTGGCCCTTCAGAACGGCAGAGGTTCTTCGTAATGATTAAGCACCAAAACGGAATTTAAAAAAAGGGACTAGAACAAGCAGGGATTAGACAACCTTCTAATTTTCATGTGTAAAACATTTTCATACGGTGTGCCTAGTGAATAGGCTACAACCCAAGGCTGGACACAGACTGGTAGGGTACACTTCATTCCAATGGAATTCTACTCCTACAGTATCTGTGTAGTCAACATACTCTTGCCATTTTACACAAGATGGGAGCAAGCGAGACAGGAATGAGAGAGAAATGAACTTCAAAAGAAAAGGGAACACAAGAAGGAGCAAGATGGTGCAAAAGAGCATTGGCACAAGACCGAGAAGGAGCAAGATGGTGCAAAAGAGCATTGGCACAAGACCGAGAAGGAGCAAAATGGTGCAAAAGAGCATTGGCACAAGACAGAGAAGGAGCAAGATGGTGCAAAAGAGCATTGGCACAAGACCGAGAAGGAGCAAAATGGTGCAAAAGAGCATTGGCACAAGACCGAGAAGGAGCAAAATGGTGCAAAAGAGCATTGGCACAAGACAGAGAAGGAGCAAGATGGTGCAAAAGAGCATTGGCACAAGACAGAGAAGGAGCAAGATGGTGCAAAAGAGCATTGGCACAAGAGACAGATGGCAAAATAACACGAGAGACTGATACGGCAGTGGTTCATACCAAGGTTACTATACGAGAAAAACTTCAAACTAACAAACCTGTTTGGGAAAAAAACCTATACTGAAACTATTATCTTGACTCAATCTAAATGGGGTTTAATCTGTTTTTTCTTCTAATGGGGTTTTAAAATCTTCTGAATCAGGTGGGTCACATTGAGATTTAAAGGTGAACTCAGCGAGAAGACGTTGCCACGAGCAGCAGTGCAGATACTGAGTGGTAAGACTAAAACACCTGACTGTAGACAGGAAGTCGTGGAGAGAAGTCGGGAGAGGTGCATCTGCTACAGCCAAAAGTCAGACACAAATGTGGTTTTCCAACAGCAAGGCTCAGATCAGCATTGCAGTGTTGACATTGTATGTAAAAATGCTTTCTTTATAACGTTGAAATAAACACCCATAGAACACTCACAAACAGGAATCATAATATAATATTCTGTGTTGTAAAGTCAATTAGTGAGAGAGCCTCAAATATGACATTTATTTGTATATAGCCACTGTATACATAAATCGCAGTTGGTTCCTGTTTCAGTCATGTCTTTGCTCAGTTTGACTGCAGCCAAAACTCAACAGGAGTGAGGGACAAATGCCACTACTGGGTCAAAAGAGCGGAAAACTACGCTTCATAAAGACAAGGTTTTTATTCCGGCTGGGCTGAGGTGAGAGTCCAGAGAGGAGCAGAGCGGGGTGGAACGTGAGCAGGCAGGCGTGTTGACATGTCACCACGGGGAAATGCAAACACTTTCAGGAAGTTGTACTATTGACTGCCCCACCCCCTGCCTTACTGGAAGCATTTAGGATCAACCAAGGACTGCACACATCCTGCGGTTTCTTTACCTCCCTCCCGCCAAACCTTGTTTTGTTTCCTCCCTCACTCCACTCATGACAGTGAGGGAATAAGAAAGAAGACATGTCAGGACATGAGCAGGACTGCCCACCCCACAACACACCTCAGCACACAGGCTGAGAGAGAAACAACTAACTGTAGCACTAGTCTAGCAACGCCTCCGAATGAAGTCAAGAGATTGGACGTTGAGGATTAGCATACAGGTGTCTCCGGCTGAAAGCGATAGTGGTGTGACTGAATGATAGGAATTTTGAGGGGGCCTCTTGTTTTGTTTATTGAATTCCTCTGTGACAGAGAATGTAGGCTGGTTCTTAGAACAAAGTAGCCACTGCCGGGTTGGTAGCAAAACAGTTTAGCAGCTTTAGCTAATTGGGCTAACAGTCCCGAGACATGCAAGACACCCGGTTCCAACCCAGTCATTCACAAGAGCAAAATGAAATAGTGAGTGGAACAGCCATCCTTAGAAGTGCTATGACAGGGATATTCAACTGTATTGTTAAGGGGCCGAGTTACGTTTTTGACACACTCCCTTCTAACATGTCCCTTCTAACATAAGAGGGGAACAGAAGGCACGACCAAGGAGTCTTCACTGTCTTATCGCCCAAACGGCAGAGCCAAATTCATATGAAGAAAATATATTTCAGCATACAACATTTGCTTCAGAAACCAGCAGAAACATTTTTAAACAAATTGAGTGTTTGATTATACCCGTTCTCTTCTACCATTTCTTGCTGGCAAAGTACCCAGATGTTGTCTCTGGTTGTGAAACTGAATTGAGGGAACTGAACTTGGGAAACAATCAGAAGTTGAAATGATTGTCTGTATCAAGTTTACAAACTATGAATGCAATATTTAAAATACTGACATTGAATATATAAATATTCAACTAAATTAAACTGAATGCAATATTAATTCAATTAACTTTCAAATCATGAAATACAAGTTCAATTTAGGAATTCAATGATTACATTTGTGCAGTACAAACTCCTAAATGCTAATAAAAGCATTGAAATTGCTACACTGAAATTCTGCAACTACCTCCCCTAACAAGCAACCTAAGAAATATGCTCTACCCTCTTGTGACATTGATTCAGTGACTTATCATGAAGTGGCATTTTCTATATATTTAGAAACAAAAGACAATTATCAAAAACAAATAGACCTACCTGCTTGTACTTTGTGGTGGCAGTGTAACCATCTACCACATTGTCCTTCCAAACTAGGAATTTCACCAGGCAACACCTGTTTCCACGGTGATGTTGTAGCCTATACCCTTATCATAGGTCTAACCGTAGACATAGAGGTTATGTTAGCAAATATCGCACGTGCTAGGCTATCCAGGGACAGTGAACTTGGCAACGTGTCATAATCTCACGTTTGCAGAGGGAACATAAACTCTACGCATTGACAAATTATAACATTTTAGCACCACATAAATAAATGGACAGTTCACGGCTCCACACACTCAAATGCATGAATGGCTGTTAGCCTTATGTCACATGCTGACTAGACCGGACATGTTGACACGCATGTTGATTTGGACCGTCCACACCAGATGTGACCAGGACACGTAGGTAGAAATACCAAAAACTATGAACCAACTATTTTAATTTGGGGCCAGTTTGAAAACACATGACACATTCATGGCCATTTAGCTAGCTAGCTTACTGTGGCTAGACAACTTGTCCTGGGATATAAACACTGGGTTGTTAATTTACCTGAAAAACACTCAGACCTTTTTTTCTGGCTCTTTGTAGAATTTTTACCCATTTTGTTCTCTACTCTGACAATCCACAGATGAAGGGGGAAACCAAACTTCTTCTGGAGGTTGAAAACCAACTTTAAGGTATATTACCACCACCAACTATACTGGAGTATGGACCTCAGTTCATCTTTCAATCAACCACGTGGGTATGTACTCCTAAAACCAATGAGATGGGAGAGGCGGGACTTGCAGCGCATCAAGCATCACTAATAGAACCAAGTTCTATTTTAGCGGCAGACTATACAGGTGCTCGTGAGCAGTTTGGATGAAATTAATGAATAACATGCATAAATTAATTTTGCAATGCCCGCGCACGTGTTGCATATTCTGTCTGCCTCCCCACTCACAGAATGGAATTCGCAAAATGTTAAAATGTTTCCAACTTAGGGCCTCCCGGGTGGCGCAGTGGTTAAGGGCGCTGTACTGCAGCGCCAGCTGTGCCATCAGAGTCCCTGGGTTCGCGCTCAGGCTCTGTCGTAACCGGCCGCGACCGGGAGGTCCGTGGGCCGACGCACAATTGGCTAAGCTACAGGACTGTTTTGCTATCACAGACTGGAATATGTTCTGGGATTCTTCCGATGGCATTGAGGAGTACACCACATCAGTCACTGGCTTCATCAATGATGTCATCCCCACAGTGAACATACGTGCATACACCAACCAGGAGCCATGGATTATAGGCAACATCCTCACTGAGCAACAAGTAGCAGGACTCTTACAAGAAATCTCGCTATACCCTCTTACGAACCAATACAGGACTAAGATTTAAATCATACTACACCGGCTATGGCAGGGCTTGCAAACTATTACGAACCAAAGGGAGGCACAGCCGCAAGCTGCCCAGTGACACAAGCCTACCAGACAAGCTAAATAACTTCTATGCCCATGTCGAGGCAAGCAACACTGAAGTTTGCATGGGAGCATCAGATGATCTGGACGACTGTGTGATCACGCTCTCTGTAGCCAATGTGAGTAAACCCTTTAAATAGGTCAACATTCACAAGGCTGCAGGGCCAGACCTAACCATAAACATCAAAGCCTTTCTTCAAATCAATACACAGAAGTATATATTTTTTAAACCTGCATACTTAGTTAAAATAAATGCATGTTAGCATGTAAATTGTGCCGCTTCTCTTGCGTTCAGAGCAAGCAGAGTCAGGGTATATGCAACAGTTTGGGGCACCTGGCTCGTAGCGAACCGTGTTTCTTCCTAACAAAGACAGTAATTAATTTGCCATAATGCTACATAATTTTGACATAACATTGAAGATTGTGCAATGTAACAGCAATATTTAGACGTTTTGTTTTCGAAATGATAGTTTACGGATTTGACCATTATTAATGTCAAAGGCTCGAATTTCTGTGTGTTTATTATAATTAAGTCTATGATTTGATAGAGCAGTCTGACTGAGCAGTGGTAGGCATCAGCAGGCTCGTAAGCATTCATTCAAACAGCAGTTTACTGCGTTTGCCAGCAGCTCTTAGCAATGCTTGAGGCACAGCGCTGTTTATGACTTCAAGCCTATCAACTCCCGAGATTAATACTAAAGTGCCTATAAGAACATCCAACAGTCAAAGGTATATGAAATACAAATGGTATAGAGAGAAATAGTCGACGTGTCATAATTCCTATAATAACTATAACCTAAAACTTCTTAACTGGGAATAGTGAACCACAAGCTTTCATATGTTCTCATGTTCTGAGCAATGAACTTAAACAGCGTTTTTACATGGCACATATTGCACTTTTCTTTCTTCTCCAACACTGTTTTTGCATTATTTAAAACAAACTGAACATGTTTCAGGAATTTGAGACTAAATAGATTTGATGTATTATATTAAGTTAAAATAAGTGTTCATTGTTCAGTATTGTTGTAATTGTCAATAATCGGTATCAGCATTTAAAAATCATAAATCGGTCGACCTCTAGTTCAAATGACTTGTTATATTTCTTATTTTTCTACATTATTATTCTTCTTCATTTCTTATAGTAAATTTTTTTTTTTCTTCTTAAAAAACTGCATTGTTAATTAAAGGCTTGTCAGTAAGCATGTCACTAAGGTCTACCTACACTTGTTGTATTCGGCACGTGTGACAAAATGTTTTCATTATTTGGTTCACCCCCTCCCCGGGCCCGACCTTTCTCCTGCCCGATCCCCCCCGACCTTTCTCCTGCCCGATCTTCTCCCCCCCCCCCCCCACGGGCCTCAAAAGTGGTCCCCTGAAGTGGTTCAAGCATTCTTGTGGATTTAGAATAGGCAATGTTTTTCTATTAAAAAAGTATGCTTTGAGAGCAGAAACGTGAAAATGGGAAATCTGTCTTTTGCCATGGTAACATTTTAGCATCGAGTATTGTTTTGGTATTGAGTAAAGTGATACTGAACCTGGTATCGAAGTCAAAGTCCTGGTGTTGTGACAACACACCCATTCCAGAGGCCTGCCTGACTGCATTCTGTGAGTGCCTTAGAATCATTCTTTGAGGAGATCCCAGGTTGGTGGTCACAGGAATAAAAAATGAACTGAAATATTTACTACAAAAACATAAGAGAAAAAAAACAAGTAATGCCTCCCACTGCCGGGATTGGAGAGAAAGGTTACTGGTCAAAAGCAGTACACTGTATAGGGAACAGTAGGGCTGCAAATTGCCAGGGACCTCACAATACCGAAGTGACTATAAAATATGTATTGCACGTCTCTTGATTATATATGTATTATGATTTCATACTATGATTTTATTGCGATTCTGTGTTCCAAACATATTGCTCACCATATGTCTGCTGCAGAATGACAAGAGAGCCATGAGAAAACCAGTGTTGATCAGTCATGCAAAAAAAGTGCCTAAAACAAATTGGCTCCCTATTTAAAATATCCCGATAAGTAACCGTATAAAAAAAAATTGAGATAGGGAATAGAATTTGGGAAGCAGCACAGTTGCCACATTTACCTGTCCCAAGTCGGAGTGATTTGAAAGTTCTAACATCTCAAACGGAACACCAGGTCACTGTTGACGTGTTACATCCTGAGCAGATCAACCAGAGTTTCACCCCCAGGGTTTTTACTAAACCACTATTGAAAACCACCCCACCCCAGTGACCGAAAGGGGGCGTGAAAACCACCCCAGTGACCGAAAGGGGGCGTGAAAACCACCCCAGTGACCGAAAGGGGGCGTGAAAGTGAAAGAGGAACAAGCTACACTTGTCAAAGTTCACTACCTGACCAAAAGTCACCTGCTCGTCAAACATTTCAATCTCAAAATCACAAGCATTAATATGGAGTTGGTCCACCCCTTTGCTGCAAGAGTAGCCTCCACTCTTCTGGGAAGGCTTTCCACTAGATTTTGGAACAAGGCTGTGGGGACTTGCTTCCATTCAGCCACAAGCATTGGTGAGGTCAGGCACTGATGCAGGCCAGTCAAGTTCTCCCACACCGATCGAGAAACCATTTCTGTATGGACCTTTGCTTTGTGCACAGGGGCATTGTCATGCTGAAACAGGAAAGGGCCTTCCCCAAACTGTTGCCACAAAGCACAGAACCATCTAGAATGTCATTGTATGCTGTAGCGTTAAGATGTCCCTTCACTAGAACCAAGGAGCCCAAACCATGGAAAACATCCCCAGACCATTATTCCTGCCATGGAAATCCATTTCATGAAGCTCCCGATGAACAGACGTGCGGACGCTGCTTCCAGAGGCAGTTCGGAACTTGGTAGTGAGTGTTGCAACCGAGGACAGATTATTTTTTGCATGCTACGCACTTCAGCACTCTTCCGGTCCTGTTCTGTGAGCTTGTGTGGCCTACCACTTTGTTGCTGCTAAACATTTCCACTTACAGTTGACCAGGGCAGCTCTAGCAGGGAAATTTGACAAACTGACCTGTTGGAAAGGTGGCATCCTATGACGGTGCCACGTTGAAAGTCACTGACCTCTTCAGTAAGGCCATTCTACTGCTGTGTGTGTCTAGGGAGATTGTATGGCTAGGTGCTCAATTTTATACACCTGTCAGCAACAGGTGCGGCTGTAATAGCCAAATCTACTCATTTGAAGGGGTGTCCACCAATGTTACCTCTAAGCTGCATGTGAGTGGGCACGCAGTAGCCCGAGACTATTCCCATTAGACTACACCCCCTTCTGCAGAGCACAGAAGAAATATCTGCCCACGGAGAGAAGCATAAGTTTGAACTTCACTCACTTTTCCCCGTTAGTTAACACCATTAACGTTTCCCATTACTGTGGCAATTTCGATCGAATCAACGCAATATTAGCTACTTTCAATGCAACATAACCCGAAACGAATCGCGGGAGAGATTTTGTTGTAGGCAGAACGCGTGTCGGGATAGGATTCTAATTCTATTGCTCACGACTCAAACTGTGCTCTACACAGACCGGTGCAGCATAACCAATCAGAGCTTCAGTAGGCCTATCTGCAAATAGACCATTGCCATGTATGGATCTGTGCCATTCACTTTGAACTGGACTGTGTTTACAGCTGAGGTCCTGAGTAAATGAGCTTGTTTTGAGATAAAAGCAAGAGCTGCATGTAACCACATGTGCACATTGTGTTCATACCCTTTGCTAGTTCGTGAGTTCTTAGCCCAGTTATAGATCATTTGTGGACAGCAAAAGGGGAGTGATTTCTATCTTTTAAAAGCGAGTCAGTGGGCAGTGTTATATTTGGTGACAGCCTTGAATAAGCTAAGCAGCCAATAAGCAAAGGGTAGTATCATTGGTTTGATTCTCTATAATAATGCTATGGTTTATTGCATCAAAGCACATGTTCAGTCACCTTGTCTGAAGGACAAGTGGATGAACAGCTTATTGTCAAGTCCTGCATGTTCATTTCAAAGGTCTCATGGAATGTAGGCCTACATTGAACACCACACATTGGCTGCTACTGTAGGCTGAATGACAGAACAGCTATTTCCATGTTAAAATGTTATGGGATGCATTTTTCCCATTCTTTGGGATGGTAAGCCACTCTGGTAAGCCTACATTATAATCAAATAGCCACAGAAGCCTACTTGGCTTAAAGCGGGTACAGCCACTGTGTCCACAGTTGCACAGAATTTTCACAACGGTGAGGTTTGCGCTCAGCAGACCTGAAATTTGCTCAGTGCATGAAAACATTAGAGGGAACATTGGTGTCCACATTCTTTTGTGTGTGTGTGTGTGTGTGTGTATATGTATATATATATATATATATATATATATATATATATATATATATATATATATATATATATATATATATATATAGTGTAGTCTGCAACATGTGGCGTGAGAACACTCTCGTACTCAATTCCCCTCCCTGCCTCAGAGCATGCTAGACAGTGCCATTGTGGTGGAAAGTGGGCTAGAAGGGAGTCACCAGGCAACTGCCTATGAGCTTTTTAATGAGTCATAATCTCCCGTCACCAATCTAAATCAGGTCCCTTCCAGAAGGCTAGCACCCCAGGTCGGGCTGCCTAACCAGCCCTGGTCAGATAGTTAGTGAAGGGAGGTAGCTCACCTTCCTCTCCTGCAGACCCAGGTTCAAATACTACAGCGTTTTCTTTAGCCTGTCTTCGAGTGACAGGTGAGTGGGGTCTGCCATTTTGGGACTTGCACAAGGCAAACTCAAATCAAGCCCAAATGAAGTATTTCGAACTATTTCAATAGATTTTGAAAATCAGGTCTGCCGTCTTGTTCTACGCTGGCTGGAAGAGACGGTGTTGGACCTTTAGTAGGACTGGGGTTTCCCAATGTTAAGAGGAGAGACGGGGAAGTTCCGTGTCTACAGGGTTTGGTTTGAACTTTCACTTCAATTTAAGATAGTTACCTATTTTACTGAAGGCATTTTCAGAACGCCACGCCTGCACATGCACGAACGCACACCATTTAGGCCTTATGGTTTGCTCTTAGAACAAGTTTTCATATAACCAAACAGAACCAAGGGACTTAATATTAACACGGAGGGAGACATAACATGTGACTGGTACTTCCTGTGGCAGTCAGGTATGCGTGTTCAGATTGACTATATCATGCGTCATAATCCTATGACCAATCACCTTGAGAAAGTAGCCTTGAGCCAACTCTGCTCAAGTCATTCATCCTCCCATGGCCTGGCGGTTGGCCTAGCCCATGCAATCACAGCCTGAGGATCGAAGACTCCAGATGCCACTGACAAACAGTCAGAACAGAGAATGCCTGTTGCCATAACAACAAGCGGGTATCTCTGGGGAGTGGACAGACAGGAGCTCCATCGGGACCAGCTCCTGTCCCTCCAGGGGAACAAATATTAACACTGACAAGCAGGAGGCGCAGCACCAGGAGGCGCAGGGAGAGAAAAGAGAGAAGCTACTGTATTAGACTTTGCATCCTGTCCAGGGGGTGTACTTGTACTAATGCTGCCTCACGCTAGATAAACAGGAGATTGGCCCATAGGGCAGAAGCCTTTCTAGCTTGGACATGGCTTACCTACAGTTTTAAGACCAGCTTACCACCCACAGCTCCTAACCCAGTGTTTTCCATTGGCGTCAGGTAATCAGCCGGTCACATACTCATTTTCCCTTCACATTAACCGAGCTAATTTCCTATTAAAAGTTTATATTCAGTCATCCTTTGAGCCCTCTCCCGCTACAATAAACGATAAGCATCTTCTAGCAATCTATTGAGAGGATAGGCGGTCAGTCAGTCAAAGTGAGGGATGACAGGAAAACACAAACGAAAGAAAGCGAGAGGTTAAACTCGCAAAAATCTGTCCAAAATAAGCCCAATGCGTGTCTATGGGTTTATTTTGGACCTAAAGCTTGACGCCTGCCTTCCCGCCTTTGGGACAAACACTCCCACTGTTAGGGCGGAGACATGAGCATCTCGTCATTATATACAGATCTCTTGTTGCAGTCAAATTTCTTTACATGGAGGGGCATGATGCTCATGAATTATCAAGTCCCATGTAATGTAAGGGGTAATGAGTCGAAATCTACGACTTATTGTTTCACACATTTCTTTAGAACCATTTTATTTGTGTTTCACAGCCAGCCACACAGAGTAGTAGTAGAGCATAGTAGGCTATTTACTCTGACAACTGGACAGCAGGCGTTAACTAGTTTATAAAAAGGTGACTGAATAAAGTCTCGCATCAGGACAAGTAAACCAAAGAAAAAACATTCTTATTTTTGTTGCTATGTCGTCGGATTGCTAGACAGTGATGCTCAACTTGGAGTGACTCGTCTCACCATGCAATGTAGCCTACCGAATCACATCGGAGAGAGAGCTGTTCATTTGGCTCCCTCATTCGCATAGGCTACTGGTAGCAGGCCTAAGCTTTTTGCCATTTATCTGAAGATAAATTATATAAACATTAGAAGAAGATGGTGAATCATCACTGCATGAACAATAGGTAGTGGACAGCATCATTCTGGCCCAAATATAATAATTAGGGCCCTAGTGGAATCCATAAAAAACTCAACAATATTCAGGAAAGTGTTGACATTTGTAGGGAATCAACTAAATGTATTGAACATTTACTAATTAGCCAAAGTTTATCATAAGACATGAACAAAATGCATCAGGGGTTTCAAATTTCATGCAACTTTCTGAAGAGGCAACGAGAACGCCCCCGTGTGCAATGCACACATCTACCAGATCTACCAGATGGAAGCTTTCTGAAGAGGCAACGAGAACGCCCCCGTGTGCAATGCACAAAATATATACTTTGGAAAAAACAGAAACCTGAAAAACTCAATTCATGAACTGTTTTAAATAATGTGGGCTATTTACTTCATTTGTTTGTTTTGATAAAATGCCTGATTGATTTCTGTGTTGCTGGTTACTATGTACATGCGGTAAAAATGCAGAAACTGACAGATCAGGCTTCAGGTCTGCACCACAGTACGTTCATGCCACAGGTTGTGAGGAGTCAAACATCTCGCTTCTTAATCAAATCGTTATTTTTGTCACATGCTCCATAAACAACAGGTGTAGACTAACAACAGGTGTAGACTAACAGTGAAATGCTGACTTACGTGTCCCCAACAACGCAGAGTTAATAATAAACAATAACAAGCTGGTTGAATAGAAAAGGCCACCACTGAGAGCAGAGAAAGTGGTGGCAATGCAATTTAAGAATTGTTTAAGCAACCAGGCTTGTTCCAAAACACAGTCAGTCACCACAGATTCTAGACCAACCAAGACAACAGCAAAACATACTTGTCTACAAAAAGTGTCAACGCCAAACTAAATGTGTCGATGCCATTGCCAGAGAGCGCACAATAGGCTACCTATTGAGTGGTACGTTTAGGACCAGATTCTGTCTAACTGGAAAGAAGGTTGCTGTAAATACCATCACCGTAGAATATCCTGTATTCCTGTTACAAGAAGGTGGGAGCAGAATCAAGAAGAGGTGTCAGTGCTGGCTAGCCCTCCATGCCCTCTTTATAACCAGAGAATTTTACTTATTTCACTAGGCAAGTCAGTTAAGAACAAATTCTCATTTACAATGACAGCCTACAGTAAACAGTACCAATAGCAGAGGAATAATAGCCGGTGTCAGCGTGGTGTAGGGAAACGCTACCTACTGATACAGAATCAGATATGTAGATGTAGCCAATGGTTAAATGTAGGATTAAGTGTGGTGTAATCTGATCCCAGACTTGTGGGCCTCCCTTGAGTGTTCATAGGAGGACATGGTGGAGAGAGAGAGCCAAGTGGATTTCAGGACCAGCGAAACACGCACCAAAACAGAGGATATAGATCCTCTCTCAAACACTCCAGCCAGAGCCCCAGGGGCATGAACACGTAAATGGGCTAATCCGTTACACAAGGCAGACTAGAAGACATGACATGCTCATCAACGCCACCTTTCATCAGACACAGGCACCCTGTGGTCAAACCAGGCCCAGCGCCAGCTACACAGACAGCCCCCCCCCCAGTGACCCTTGCCTAGCCTCATGTTACTGTACCTGCCACTGCTAGTCTCAGCTTTCTCTGTTACAGTAACCAAGGCTGAAGACTTCCCCTGTTGTCACACTCGTCTTTCTTTATGCTGCTAATGCAGAGAGAGGGGAACCTTCCTCTGTGTGCCAAATGTCACACCATTTAGCGAAGTGTCAGCTGTGCAGACACCACCCATCAGGTTCCCATACAAAAGACAACTTCACTATTTGACAATAAAATATACAATTCTGGCCACAACAACTAAAGTAGTAATGTAGACCAAATGACAATGGACCACAGCAATGTCTAGTACCATCCAGCATTGAGAAGACTATCAGTGTTCAAAGCAGACAATTCAGTTGCGGCATGTGAGCAAACATTTGTTTTCACGATGACTCACACCATGTTTACTGCCAATCCAAGCCCCAGAGAGAGGGATCAACACTTCAAGTCCAGACTGATCAGTCACTTTTGTAATGTTCCTCCATAAAAACTCAGCAGGTGCGATGATCCTAGATGTGTGGTTGTGTCTCAAAAGGAGCTGATCAAAAGTAGAGTAGGGAATAGGCCAGGGTGATTTGGGATGCATCCTGTGCCCGAAGCTAACCTGAATCCAGAGCATATACTGTACAGCAGAAGACATACAGACAGGGAGTGGGGTGTGATACCGGTATGCGTAGCATGGAATCTGGTGAATGAGGCCCTCCATGCCTGGCCGTTGAAAGCTTGCCCTTGGCATCAGGCTGTATACATGTGGGTTGGCTGAAGGGAGCTATTTCCAGCGGCTCCTGGCTCCAGCCTCGTACGCCAATTAGCTTTATGATAAAGCAGTTCAGTGAAACCCACTAGGGTTGTCACTATACTATTATATCCATACTCAGAGGTATTGCAGAAACAAAACAAAACATAAAGCAAACAAACTTTCCTGAGGAAAACAGTCTAGGCGTTGGAGACAAAACAGCCCGATGTCACCCAGTTTCTTTTCCAAGCTATAGCACACAATATTTTGAATAAAGGCACTTTATTTTTTTTTTAAGATCCAAAAATAGTTGTCTGCTTCGTTTTATTTTTGACATAGATACTGGTACCGTGAGAACCCTACTTGAAACAATAAAATAAGCTAGCAAGGTCCTACAGGAAATGGATTTACAGTCAGTCAATTGATACAGATTACATTTATGATATACAATGCATTCAGAAAGTATTCAGACCTTGACTTTTTCCACATTTTGTTACGTTACAGCCTTATTCTAAAATGGATTCCAGGAACGCACGATATATAATCGCTGAGCATATCGGAGTCTGACAATATTAGATAAAAATGCCAACAATGGCATAGACCCGATGTCTAGTTAAACACCGATGTGCAAAACCGATGTCAAAATTGACATGCATACCTATATAAAAGTAGGTGACGCCACGAAAAATACAGTGCTACACATAAAAACAGGAAAATACTTCACACTTCCAACAACTAAAGCTCAAGTCCAGCAGTCATTTGAAAGAGTAAGAACATTTCAGTGAGACAACGCAAAGGCGAAACCCATTAACGCCAAGATAATGGAATTCATTGCCCTGTCGACAATCAACAGTCCTCTGTCGTATATGATGTTGGCTTTCGCCGACTGGTCCAGCCCCGGTACACACTATTTATCAGATGTTGCCCTACCGGAGTTACAAACAAAATTATTGAATCCATTAGGGATGCACCGACATGACCATTTTTGGCCACTACGATATCTGATATTTTCCTTGCCAAAAAAAACAAATAATGATTATTTAAAATGTTTGCGATCATTTAAGCATTCTAGTACAGTTAAATAGTTACACACAGAAACTCCCCAAATACAGGTGTGCCAAGCTTGTGGCATCATACCAAAGAAGACTCGAGGCTGTAATCGCTGCCAAAGGTGCCTGAACAAAGTAGAGTCAGTTGTACAACAATGCCTTCAACTGAAATGTGTCTTCTGCATTTAACCCAACCCTTTTGAATCAGAGAGGTGTGCCTTAATCGACATCCATGTCTTCGGTGCCCTGGGAACAGTGGGTTAAGTGCCTTGCTCAGGGGCAGAACGGCACCTTGTCAACTGGCCCAACGCTCTAACCACTAGGCTACCTGCCAGCCCAGGTAGGGTAGCGTCTGAACTTATGGAAATATCATATTTCCATTATTTTGAATAGATTTGCAAAAATGTCTAAAACACTGCTTTGCTTTGTCAATGTGGGGTATTGTGTGTAGATTGGTGTTATTTACAATTTAGGCGACTAGTTAAGCGGATTTCAATGGCTAGATAGCTATGACTTTCACAGCTGTTCAAGTCAACTTCCTCCCCAAATGCATTTCCTCAAGTCCACTTGTCTCTGAATTGTTGACTGAGTGTTACAAAAACCAGAGAGCAGAACATACGTTTGCCTTGGTTTGAGTGTGAACTACTAGCTAGTTAGCCAGACATTACCCGATAAGAACCCAAAACAACCATGTCTAAAAATATGCATGTCTCGATTTAACCACCGGGGATATCAAATTGGACAGCTTGTACAGTGTATGTTACCTTAACATCCAATCTCGCTTCCCCTGACAATGTTGCCGTGCGCTCGGCAGTGTGCGTGAAGCCTTGGCAACAGGAGACAAGTGCATTCGGGTAACGTTGTCATGTTACACCGGTCCATAGTCAACGGTAGGACCGACCAAAACTCTGTACATCGAAACCAGACAGCGACGTTTCCAGTACAACACTGGGTAGTTAGGCTACAGATAGTTGCCCTTGTTCCTGTTCACATGTAGCTAAGGTAGCTATATACGTATAGCTAGCTATACATCAGTGGGTACTGTAGACTCATCACCTAGCAACTTAGCAAACAGGCTAATTATATTTGGCTAGCAAGCCTTCTCGATCAGTTAATTCATATAGAGGACAAAATATAACATTGACACAAGAAACGGTACCGCATGTCTTGTAAAATAGGCCGATGTTTGTATGTAACTTTAATGTTTACCCAACAACGTTGACTAGCCCCTTCTCCGTCTGTTAAGGCATGCAACTAACTACCCTGCTAAAGTTATGCTAACCAGCCGGTTACAAGCAAGGCAGTTCAGAAAATAAAAATGGGACACATTGGGCTGTAACTGTTAGTGTGGGTCAAACGAATAGCTGGCTAGCACTAACAAAGCTATCGGGGTTTATAAACAGAAACAAAACTAGTTATCGAGTAATACTATGGCGTAGTTGGTTGACTAGCCACAATAACTCCTAGTTAGCTAGCTCGCGTCCGTTAGCGTGGTTAGCTTGCATGCTAACTAAACGAACGTTATCTTCCTATAGCTAGTTACCGGCGTTACGCAGGAAACGGGCAGTTGACTGGCTAACGTTAGCTGTTGTCGATGTTAAGGCTTTTTCGATAAAGCCTACTAGTCGTTCGCTATTAAATGTTTAATTTAAGTTGACGAACATTGGTGTTTTGCCAACATTTTCTGTAGATCGGCGAAGCTGCAGAGTTGGAAAACGACTTATTTAGTTGCCATATTCCAGCGTTAGCAGGCTAGCCTTAGCTAGCTACTTTCTTCCCAATAAGACTGACGCTGTAGCGAAATAGTTATCTGGGTTTTTTTGTGTGACAATGTATAACGATATGAACAAGCGTTCTTACTTACAAAGAGCAGGCTGGACATTGAAAACCAGTGACTATCCCGGAGAATGTGGATGGGGAGCAGTAACTGCTGTCAGATCTTTTTAGTTCCTCTTGTGGGTGAGAGAGCTCACATCGGAACTGTTGGGAGGAGTTTCAAGGTGGTAATCTCGTTAACGTCACTCGGAACGCAAGAAAACTAGGGATCACAAAACAACAATGTTTAACAAATAGGCTGTTTTTTTGTAATATTAAACTGGAATCCTCGAGATATATTCTTTATTTCAAGTTGAGCAATGGTAATACCGCGTTCATGTGCTAGTCGGAACGAGGAATCTCAGAAATGTCTGATTTGGTAACTGGTACGTGCCGCGTTCAACGAATCAGCATATCGGACATTTCCGCTTTACCTGTTCCGACTATAAATGTTCCGACTCATCATCACCAATCTCTGAGTGACGAGCATCGGGACTCAAGAGTTGGTAAATTGAGCCATTGGGAGTGTTCGAGCGGATCATTTTTGTCAAGTCTGGCCGTCGTTGTTCAACGCCTTTCAAAGTGTATTGCATTATTTACCAGTTGTCCACTTATGTGTATATGTTGAGTGCATGAATTTGACAAAAATAATAATAATGTGGTCCAGAGGTAATACAATTTTTACTGCAAATTTCTGCAGTTGCTCTTCACCAACGTCATCCTGCATCCATCGCCTGTATTGTGGGAGGCTCTATTGCCAACCAATCATTCGGGTGTTTTTTTTACCCATGTGAATGTGACCAAAGACATGACTGAAACAGAATCCAACTTTTCCGCAATTCATGTATACAATTGATATATACAAATGAATGTGATTTTTGATGCTCTTTCTCACAGATTGATTGTACAATGTACACACATGGTTTCAATTGGTTACTGTGTGATATGGGGGTTGCAGCCATCTTTATTTCGACATTATAAAGATAAACTTTTATAAACAATGGCAACACTGCCATGTTGATCTGAGCCTTGCTTTTGGAAAACCACATTATTGTCCATCTTTCATCTGTGGCAGATGCACCTGACTTCAACCCTGGACATTTGTCTACAGTCGGTTGCTTTCGCCTTAAAACTCAAAACGCACCCATTGTGGTCCACCTAGTTAGATTACCTCCAGCCAAGAAGCCTTGTCCTGTTTTACTAGCCATGTTATAGTATAACAAACAGTCAAGCGATGACGTAATCACTTGTTTTGTGTGATTGGCTATAGAAAATATTGGTCAGATACAGCCCATAGCTTTTTATTTTTTTATATGGCTTAATCATTGATTAATCTAATGTCATGTTATGAATTAAGGAAATATAATAGTAACGCCATGCGTGAATATGTATCCAATATGATAAATCATGTTATTCTCGGACATTATTCTCAATTAACGAAATAGGTCCTCTGTTTTGGTCCATGTTACCTTTTAGTGAGACATAAACACCACCTAGTGGTCAATTGGACTGTCCCTTTATAATGGTGATTCTTATGAGAAACAGAACATTGAACAAAGCATTGTCAATGTCATTAAAATAATAAAGTAGCTTTTGACAAATGTGCCAACACTATATAGGCTTACTTGCACCCAAAACACCCATATCAACATAAAATGTTTAATTGAACTGAACATCCTCGCAGATTGGTAAAAAAAAAAAAAATGGAATACATTTTATTTTATGTTTAGTCTATTTTCTCTGTTGTAACAGATTACCCATTGAACTAGCTAATTTCACTGGAAATGTACCAGTCCCCCACGCGGCCGTTTCCTTCTCCCACCGAAGGAGTGTGTACTGCTGCTACAGTAAGGGATACAGCTGATACAGGCGCCCCCTGGTGGTGAGTAGTAGTAGTAATCAAACAAACAAAAACATTGTGGGAGACAACGCGGATGTCTACAGAGACTAGATGGTGATTACCAATAAAAGTTACATCATCTTAGAAGTACTTTTCAGTTGCGTGTTGTCGTATCTCGTGGTCAGGTACAGGGAAGTAGTCAATTAAGAGGCAGATATCAGCAGCAGAACAAACTCAAATCAAGTAAAATAATAGCTATGATATTATTTTGACAGCATAATTAACTAGCTAGCTAACTACTGTAGCTGATTTAGGCCTGCGTAATCTACGTTCGCTATGATCAGGTAAAAGTCTGGCTAACACCTAACTCGAAGTCCTCCTGACTTCAGTCTGGAAAGGCTATTTTGATGTTGTCGGCACGATGCGTCGATAATGAGGGGAATGCACACGCTCCAGCAGGTATATCTCTCTAGTCACCCCCAAAACCAATTCTTTCTTTGGCCGCCTCTCCTTCCAGTTCTCTGCTGCCAATGACTGGAACGAACTACAAAAATCTCTGAAACTGGAAACACTTATCTCCCTCACTAGCTTTAAGCACCAACTGTCAGAGCAGCTCACAGATTACTGCACCTGTACATAGCCCACCTATAATTTTGCCCAAACAACTACCTCTTTCCCTACTGTATTTTATTTATTTATTTTGCTCCTTTGCACCCCATTATTTTTATTTCTACTTTGCACATTCTCCCATTGCAAATCTACCATTCCAGTGTTTTACTTGCTATATTGTATTTACTTTGCCACCATGGCCTTTTTGCCTTTACCTCCCTTATCTCACCTCATTGGCTCACATCTTAAATAGACTTGTTTATACTGTATTATTGACTGTATGTTTGTTTTACTCCCATGTGTAACTCTGTGTCGTTGTATGTGTCGAACTGCTTTGCTTTATCTTGGCCAGGTCGCAATTGTAAATGAGAACTTGTTCTCAACTTGCCTACCTGGTTAAATAAAGGTGAAATAAATAAATACAAAAATGTTATTTTTTCCTGATTGGTTCTCCTCTGTCTCTTTCTCACTCAAAACCACATGGACAACCACACAGCCCCTTCAAATACAACTGTTGGATTTTCGAATCCAAACCACATGAGGTCTCAATTCCCCAGGAAAGAAAAATACATTTGAGAGAACCAATCAATGTTCAGCCAGAAACAAAAGCACAACTCTGTGTGAATTCTGCATTAACAACGGCCTCCTGTCCAGACCAGTGTGTAGTAGCTCTCCCTCCTTGTGAGTCATGTGAGTGGCTTCAGCCAGACTAGATAGGCCACCCCACTTTTCCCAACTGGACATCTTTGTGAAGAGTAGCAGCTCTTGCTTCCAGTGTGTGTGTGTGACAGGCAAAAACACACCGTCTGTTTGATGGATGTAGATGTGGTTGTTATGCTCAGTCTAGTGGAGTCCTTACCAGACCATGGAACATTGATACCATCAGGTGGCTCTCTTCTAGATAAGACACCATACACATTACTGGTTATTCTCCAGAGTGACTTGAGGCCAATATCTTCATTGGTACAGTACATACCATTCTGAGAGCAAATTGGATAGCCTATGTAGTCTTTTATACTAAGCCCCAGACACAGTAAGCATACACTACTAATACTCCCTGTAACCAAATGTGATGTGTGTTTCACATGGATGTGAAATCTAGACAAAAATCAACACAGATATACAATAAAGTATTTATTGTTTTGGTATCAATACAATCAAGTACTGTAGATTTTGTATAAGCAGACAAAACATTTTCAATCAAAAAGAGTGCATTTTATACCCATATTGCATAGAGGGCACACAATAGCCATGTATAAGACAACAAAAAATCCTATAGGTTGATACATTGTACATTACACAAAAAAAGCATGTTTTTTAAAATCCACAAAAATAATCCTTCATGAACAATGCTAGAATGCTAACTAGGTGTTCTAAATGCTCTCGTTCAACGCTGTTAAATACCATTTATACCATCTAGGCTTCGGTGGGCGGTTTTGGCGTTACAGTTAAATTATCACAAATGTATAAAGACATCTTCATTAAGGTCATGTGCAAATTAAAATGCCCATTTGTATCCATCTCATTTGTATCTATCTCCAAACTATAACATCTATCTCCAAACTATAACATCTATCTCCAAACTATAACATCTATCTCCAAACTATAACAAACAAATATCCCTTAAAACCGAAGCAAGGCGTATTTTTTATAGTTTTTTTAATCATTGAATAGAAAACAAGTCTAATCAGTTTATGATCAAGGCAGTACATTTGGGAAAAATTATTTGCACACACTGCAAGCTCTGAAACCAAGTGACATTGTCTATGACAAGGAATAGACAAAAGGAGAGTAACAGTCTGTCCGACCACACCACTCAAAAATGGCTTTCCGAATGTCTGGAATACAGTACATAACAAGAACAAGTCTTGAATTGTCTAGTAGACTTACACAACAGTAATGATACACAAACTTTGCTTAAGGATGTTCAGGTTCTGATGAGAGGATTAGGGGCACCGAGACTAGTGAGAGTGCATTGGATAAACCTAAAACACTGAACGTGAGACACGAGGCTCAACTCAGTCAAAACCGATGACCGTTTCTCCAGAACATTTCAAAAACATCATTCTTTAGACACAGCTATACAGCAATTGTATTAATATCCCTACGTTAATTCTTCTTCTTATTTACCACAGGAACCTGGATAACCATTGTGAATGAATGTTGGCCTCAGGTTCTCAATCTGAATACAACTTCTACTCTTGGGTATTGTTACAGAAAGATAACTCAAAATCTAGGAAAATAAATGGGTGCTACCTACCATTCTGCTATATCCTCCATGAATAGCATCAGGGCAGTCTAAATGGTGTATTCTCACCATTGATGACAAATAGTAAATATATCTAATGATGGAAACATACTATATGATGCCCCTACATTGAACTTACAGCAAGGGAGTGTGATATACTGTATGATATAACCTTGAGCCCAAGGTCACTGGAAAATCAAGGTCTTCACGATAAACCTTCATGTTTTTATTCCAACATTACTGTCGTCTTACTTTGAATACATTTCCCACGTGTCTATTTGACGTTTCTTCTCTTTGCATGATGTGTAGCCCACTACTACTACCAAACCAAATTCTTCTCTTTGCATGATGTGTAGCCCACTACTACTACTACCAAACCAAATTCTTCTCTTTGCATGATGTGTAGCCCACTACTACTACTACCAAACCAAATTCTTCTCTTTGCATGATGTGTAGCCCACTACTACTACTACCAAACCAAATTCTTCTCTTTGCGACATTGACCAAGCTATAGGACCATACATGTGCATTTAGGTAACCTTCATGATGACACACATGTCCTATTTGAACCACATCAGATCTTCAATTCAAAACTGTGGTGGAGTATTAACTAGAAGTGCATGACTCAGAAAGCATGTTCCATGGTCTCTGAAGTTCATCTTTCACCCAGATAAAGTGTTAACGGCTGGAAGTTAAAAAATAGATACAGACAGAAACACTGTACTGCACTAGGAGAACTCACACAGCAAACACCCTTCTCACCTTTGTCCCACCGTTTCTCCCAGAAATAACAGAGCCATGTTAACTGTTATGCAATAACAATTTCACAACCACAGGGCCTCTCTCTCACTCCCTCCCTCCCTCCCTCCCTCCCTCCCTCCCTCCCTCTCTGTCAGTCTCTCTCTCTCTCTCTCTCTCTCTCTCTCTCTCTCTCTCTCTCTCTCTCTCCCTTTCTCTCTCTCTCTCTCTCTCCCTTTCTCTCTCTCTCTCTCTCTCTCTCTCTCTCTCTCTCTCTCTCTCTCTCTCTCTCTCTCTCTCTCTCTCTCTCTCTCTCTCTCTCTCTCTCTCTCTCTCTCATGACTTATTATGGAGATTCATGTATGGTCATTTCCAAAAGTTAACCTTTCATATCCTGTCACAAGACTTCCAATAGGAATACACTGTGGCAACATCAGTTGTTCCATTTAACCAAGCAATGGACAAACCATTTTAGTTGTGGATGTATCATTAGGTGGAAAATGAATGTATAGCCTTTATGTTATACTGAGGCTTATGGAGGATTATACATTGTTACTGTACATTTATCATCACAATGAGATAATAACTATAGCACCAAATACTGGGAGCGTTGTGTAAGATCATTTGAACTGCACCCAATGCACCCATTGGGTTTCATCTGAACCTTGAAAGGGTTACTCTGTAGAAACAGGTTGGATGGCCTTTAGCCAGTTGTTAATGTGATTTGTAGTTGTGATGTGCTTTGTAGTTTGTAGACAGAATGAGGCTTTTAATGTGAGCTATCCCTCAGAACGTTCACTCTAAATGTTAATGTGAAAGGTACTAGGGCATTGATTGCTCGGCCGCAGCCATGGCGTTAGCGGACACAAGAAGCAGTGATGTCATCAATATGTGTGTGCCATAGAGCACCCAATGAGGGTGACATGGGAGCTGCAATGCAGGTAGTAAATGGGAATACCCACAGAATGGATCGATGCAGGGAAACATGCCATTGATCCGAACGCATTTGGCCCACAATTTCTGTCTGTTAGCTGACGCATAATGTATTTATTAATATAATGATTAACTTACACATTTATTCATATATTTATTTATTTGTCTATTTAATGTGTTCTATATACAGTATTTATAATTCTTTAGGTTACTGGTTACTATTGATGCTTTGTCAAAGAAGAGGAAACGGGGGAAAGCATGGTTACTCTTGGATGTTTAATACTGCTGTCTCTATGTGTCCCCTGCTTTGTGTGGATCTTACACAAGTTGGATAGAGCAATGACTTCTTATTGGTCAAGTCATAGCCATGATCCAAAACCGTCACCTTCTAGAATGACCAGCAATGACTTCTTATTGGTCAAGTCATAGCCAGGATCCAAAACCGTCACCTTCTAGAATGACCAGCAATGACTTCTTATTGGTCAAGTCATAGCCAGGATCCAAAACCGTCACCTTCTAGAATGACCAGCAATGACTTCTTATTGGTCAAGTCATAGCCATGATCCAAAACCGTCACCTTCTAGAATGACCAGCAATGACTTCTTATTGGTCAAGTCATAGCCATGATCCAAAACCGTCACCTTCTAGAATGACCAGCATTGCTTTCAGCACCGGCCTCTCATAGAACCAGAAAATTAGCACCCAACAGACAACTAGAAGTTGACTGTCAAAACATCAGAGCGTACTGATAAACAATGATCCATCGATCCCTATAACAGGTATTTAAAAAACTTTTTTTTAAAGTAAAGTGAAAAGTATTGGATATTATTTCACGTAAGGAATTGTTTATTGAATATACTCTTCATACTGTATGTGTAATGGTACATCTTTATGTGAAATATTGATTTAAATAGGAAGGACGCGCACACAGAAGGAAATGGGAGTTTTTTGTGCAGGAAGTGACTGCAGCCAGGGGAACCAATCAGAGCCCCAGGTTCTGACGATTTAATCCTACTGATGTCAGAGCATTTGGGTAGGATGTGCAGTCACATGGGTAGGTCGAATGCTACGTTCATAACCAAGTGGGAAGGTGGTATTTACCACACACGACTGGGGGAAAAAAAACACTTTAACGCTCCTCTAACTGGTAATTACTAGTGGGAAACTCGTCTATCATCGCTGAGCTCCGACTTCTCCCACATGCTGACTTCCAACGTCACCTACTAAGGAAATTATAACAGTATTTATGACAGTTAAATGCAACAACAAAACATTATTTATAAAAAGCAAGCTATTAATATGGTTTTAAACACTATAATATTTTACAAGCACGATAGCTGTTAGCCAATCGCCGTTTCTCAATGAGTTCAAAGAACGTGATTGCATCCAAATGGTATTTACCACCTTCCCAAATAGTTATGAACGCAGCATAATAACTGTTACTTAGACAAAGTAAGGCACTTAATAGTCCGAATCCAATAAACAACAACAATACAGACAACGATGACAAAATAATAATAATAACAATTATGACAATAATAATAATAATTATAATAATATAAGCTAAAAAAACAAACACGTAAAAATAAAAAAACTGACATTTTAAAGAAAGAGATAAAAACAGAGCACAGCATGAAGTATCCTTCTCCTGCTTTTTAATTCTCCATCTTCCGTTCACAACGTCTTTTCCTGTCGTTGTTGATGTTGTTGATGATAACATTATACAGGTGGTGTTATTCTGGCTGCCGGTGTTTTGATACAGGGACATCAGAAGGCACCCTAGGTGATAGTTGACTAGCAGGCCATTATGTGGGACAGAGCAGGAACCCTGAGAAGGACGAGTGGATGTATTCGGTGGAGTAGAGCCCGTTAGCCTGATCCGAGGGCATCTGCATCCACACCTGGTCGTTCTCCTTCAGCTCAAGGACGGCACTACCGGACGCCTGGTCCATGTAGCCCTTCTTGTACTCGTCGTAGGTATATGTGGCTGGAACATAGTTCTTGTACAGTGCCACCCACAGACTGAATCCCTTTACGTGCACGTGGTAGGCAAAGTAGTAGACGCCAGACATGGGGCTGGTGAAGATACCGGTGGCAGGGTTGTAGGCATTCTGCCCGTTGTACAGGGTCCTGTCGAACTTGATGGGCGTCCCAGAGGGAGGGAAGGCTGTGGTGAGGATGGCGGTAAAAGCAGGTGCCAGGGTGGCGGAGAGATCTGCACGGCCAAACTGTGGTTTTCCGTTCCTCCCGTCTGGTACCTCGTCCCCACCCAGCCCTGAATCTGTTAGCCCAGCCACCCCGGTTTGTCCGTTTCCTGCAGGGCCAGGGGGCCCAGGTGGCCCTGGAGGACCGGGGTTGCCGTTGAGTCCAGAGTTGCCTGGCTTTCCTGGGGGACCTTGGGGACCTGGAACTCCTTTTTCTCCGAGCTTGCCCAGACCTGGAAGACCCGGCAGCCCAGGTTCGCCCTTCAGACCTGGGATACCCTGTGGCCCCATTGGCCCTGAAGGCCCCTGCAGACCGGGGATTCCAGACTGGCCTCTTGGTCCTGGAGACCCAACAAACCCAAGCTCCCCTTTTGGTCCAGGATTGCCTAAAAGACCTGGGTTTCCTGGCAGGCCTATGTGCCCTGCCTCGCCTTTGGGCCCAGGTTTTCCGATAGCCCCGTTAGGGCCCGGGAGCCCTTTGTCTCCAGAAATGCCTGGTTTTCCAGACATACCACCAGGACCCTGGTCCCCTCTGATCCCTGGCAGACCTGGATGCCCCTGTGGACCCAACTCTCCCTTCAGGCCGGGCATGCCGTGTTTTCCTGAAAGCCCCATGGGGCCCTGTATTCCTGGTGGTCCTGGTTGTCCATCTGGGCCCATGTCTCCTGGCTGTCCCGCCATCCCAGGCTCTCCCTTATCTCCAGGGACGCCTGGTCCCCCGAAAAGGCCCTTGTCTCCCTTTGTCCCTGGTAGACCAGGTTTGCCGTAGCCAGGACCTCCAGGAAACCCTGGAGAACCCCTCTGTCCTGGCTCACCTTTAGGCCCAAGTGGACCGGGTCCTCCAGGCAATCCATCATTACCAGGCTTGCCCAATCCAACGGATCCTGGCTGGCCTTGCAGCCCTGGACCTCCAGCCTTCCCTGGCTCTCCTATTCCTCCTGGGAGCCCCTGGTCCCCTTTAGGCCCAGAAGGACCAGGAAGCCCGTCAAGTCCTGGTTTTCCCATGCCCTGATTACCAGCTGGCCCTGGGGGGCCCCTGAGCCCATTGGGGCCCCTGGTTCCTGGCAATCCAGGATTCCCATTGCCATTCTCTCCCTTGAGTCCACGCTCCCCAGGATTTCCAGGCCCACCTTTCTGTCCTGGTTCTCCACGAGGCCCAGGTTGGCCACTCCCACCTGGAAGGCCAGGTTTGCCATTAAGAGACAGGCCAGCTGGGCCGGGGAGACCTGGTTGACCTGGAAGTCCTCTGGGACCTGGTTCACCCCGGAGTCCAACCTCGCCATTATTCCCAGGCATCCCCTTAATTCCCCCTTTTCCTGGGAGACCCGGAAGTCCTGGCTTCCCAATGCCCGGAAAGCCTGGAGGCCCCTGAAGGCCAGGCTGGCCATTGAGACCTGGTTTCCCCAGCCCTGGTTTTCCCGGAAGTCCCGAGGGCCCAGTTGGGCCTCTAGGTCCAGGTTTTCCTTGGGGCCCTGGCTCGCCCTTTACGTCCATCATGGGTGGCATGTCTGTAGGAGAAAATGGAAGATCATGTGATTGATTACCTGTTCATCCCCTTTCAAATCCTTCATTATCTTACAAAATGTATCTTAAATGTTGAAAAATGAAACATTTCCAAGGATGCATCCCAAATGACATCTCCAATGCTTCCCAAATTCCCTATATAGTGCTCTACATTTGACCAGGGCCCTAAGGTAAATAAGGTGCTGTTTGGGACATAGCCCCAGTTTTTTTTTCTTTAGTCAGTGACTTGGCTCTGTAAATAGATGAACAAAAGGTTTGTATATATGTCCCTAAGACAGCACTCAATAACCCTGGATTTGCAATAAACTATAATTGATTTTACAGTTGATTGAAAGAGGCATTCCGTTCAAGTCACAGTAAACTGAATTGAAAAACCTAGAGTGAATACTGTATAGATATGGTTCTACATACAGTATAGATATGGTTCTACGTTAGTGCCAGTGTGCATCTGCATTGCCAAATTCATGTCATTGTCTAATTAGTTTTGTTTGTCAAGACAATGATGCAGGGAATTCAGGATGGAATGGAGGAAGGATGTGTGTTGAATATTGGACTAGCTGATCTAGTAGGAAGTTGGCTAAAGAAGAAAAACAACTGGAAGCGAGACTGAACAGTTTTTTTTTGACAAGCATTGACCCACAGTAGCTTAGATCAACACTTGGTTTGGTATGAGGTTTAGGTAAACACCATTAAGTAGCCACTGGGAGTTTAGAACTGGACACGTGGATTTAACAACAACAATCATCCCATTCGTCTGTCCTGTCATTGTTGATGATAAATTTGTATTTTGACTTACACTTATTAGAATAAAAAACATGAGCTGGCGCACACCCAGAACAATTATTTTGTGTGGAGGTACTGAATAACGGCGAATAAACTATAAACTATATGAAATAAAGAGAGTCGCACACTCCATATTTAAACTCCCACCCTGAAGACGGCACAGTGATGCCGAAATGTTGGTGATTTACTGGGAGTTTATATATGGAGTGTGCGATTCTCTTTATTTTTTATAGTTTATGACATACATTTATTAAACATCATCAAAATAAAGTAGAGAGGAATTTCTGTTGATTTCCTGGCAATTTTGTACTTAAATTAACTTAACTACAGGCAATAACTATTGAGCAATACTGAAGTGTCTTGATTTTCCACTTATTGTGTTTGTGGAAGAGGTAATACCAATGCAATTTAGTTTCATGGCCAATAGGTGGTGGTAGCTGCTTGCCATTTACACAAGCCATAGAAAGACAACAAGACGTGTGAATCCAGAATAGAATGGCTGTGTGTCCAGAATGGCTGATGTAGGTTACCACTTGTTGATCACATCCATCATTGAACTCTAAAACCAGGGTATAGGCCTCGTTTATGCTGGCATAGGATCCATCTCATGTCAACACTTCAGGTAAAGTATCTTCATAGACATAGGAACGGACAAAGGTAGCCAACATCATAGATGAATGGACATAGGAGTCATAGGAGATGATTGTGAACAACAGGAAAAGGAGGAGCGAGCACGCCACCATTCTCATCGACAGGGCTGTAGTGGAGCAGGTTGAGAGCTTCAAGTTCCTTGGTGTCCACATCACCAACAAGCCTATTCCCCCTCAGGAAACTAAAAAGATTTGGCATCAAAAGGTTCTACAGCTGCACCATCGAGAGCATCCTGACTGGTTGCGTCACTGCCTGGTATGGCAACTGCTCGACCTCCCACCGCAAGGCACAACAGAGGGTAATGCGTACGGCCCAGTACATCACTGGGGCTAAGCTGCCTGCCATCCAGGACCTCTACACCAGGCGGTGTCAGAGGAAGCCCCTAAAAAAATTGTCAAAGACCCCAGCCACCGCAGTCATAGACTGTTCTCTCTGCTACCGCGTGGCAAGCGGTACTGGAGCGCGTAGTCTAGGACCAAAAGGCTTCTCAACAGTTTTTACCCCCAAGCCATAAGACTCCTGGACATCTAATCAAATGGACTATTTGCATTGTACCCCCCCTTTTAAGCTGCTGCTACTCTCTGTTTATCATATATAAATAGTCACTTTAACTCTACAGTCATGAACGTACTACCTCAATTAGCCCCGCTAACCGGTGCCCCTGCACATTGGCTACCTGGACAATCTGCATAATGTCCCCCCAACCACCACCCGCCAACCCCTCTTTTACGCTACTGCGATTCTCTGTTTATCATATTTGCATAGTCACTTTAACCATATCTACATGTACATACTACCTCAATTGGCCCGATTAACCGGTGCCTGTATATAGCCTCACTACTGTATATAACCTCGCTACTGTATATAACCTCACTACTGTATATAACCTCGCTACTGTATATAACCTCGCTACTGTATATAACCTCACTACTGTATATAGCCTCACTACTGTATATAACCTCACTACTGTATATAACCTCACTACTGTATATAGCCTCACTACTGTATATAACCTCACTACTGTATATAACCTCACTACTGTATATAGCCTCACTACTGTATATAACCTCACTACTGTATATAACCTCACTACTGTATATAACCTCGCTACTGTTATTTTCACTGTCTTTTACTGTTGTTTTTATTTCTTTACTTAACTATTGTTCACCTAATACCTATTTTTTACTTTAGAATTGCACTGTTGGTTAGAGTCTGTAAGTAAGCATTTCACAGTTTTTTTCGGCGTTTGTGACAAATAAACTTTGATTTTATTTTATTTGACATCCTCCTACGGATTTTTCTTAGATTTTGAATGATGGAATATTCTTTTGTCAGTCGTTGTTTCATGGTGAGTTATTGATAATGTGCCTGCCATGAAAGGTACTTGTTTTGAGGCAGCTAGGAGCCCTTGTCCCCTCGTAGAATGTAATGATCTAGAATATTTTCAGTGACTCTCGGCACAAAAGGCACTCGACAAAGAATATGGTAAATGCAGTAGCTAGGGTCATGTTTGGTCAGGAGCGCAACTTTCACTGCATTTCTGTCCTCCCCAGTTTTATCATTGGAATGTGATACAAAATGAGGCAACTGTGTGCTTTAGGACCACGCGGACGCCTCCGAGTGGTCGGGGAGGCTGTTTGAAGTGTTTATCCGACCCCCAAAAAAGTAATAATTTTGGTGGGGTAAATTGTCCCCCCACTTCTAAAACCAAAGTTGCACCCCTGTGTTTGGTTATGGGAAGCTGAGAGAGAAATCACTGGTCGTTAGGCTACTGTTTATTTAGCTCCACTGTGTGTGTGTGTGTGTGTGTGTGTGTGTGTGTGTGTGTGTGTGTGTGAGAGAGAGAGAGAGAGAGAGAGAGAGAGAGAGAGAGAGAGAGACAGAGAGAGAGAGAGAGAGAGAGAGAGAGAGAGAGAGAGAGAGAGAGAGAGAGAGAGAGAGAGAGAGAGAGAGAGAGTAAAATAAAAGTCAATTGAATTGAGAGGGAGGGCTGGAGGCATAGACAGAGAAATTCATTCAAACATCAATTGAATCCGATGCTCTCTCTCTCTCTCTCTCTCTCTCACACTTACTTTCGCCTCTTCTCCTTCTCACACACTAAGTTAATGCAGCATACGTAAAAGAAACTGAACACAAATGAACGTTGCGTTCATGTGTTACAGTTCATAAGAACATCAGTCAATTTTTTAAAAATCATTAGGCCCTAATCTATGGATTTCACATGACTGGGAATACAGATAAGCATCTGTTGGTCACAGATACCTTTAAAAAAAAATTAGGGGTGTGGATCAGAAAACCAGTCAGTATCTGGTGTGACCACCATTTGTCTCATGCGGTGCAACACATCTCCTTCACATAGAGTTGATCAGGCTGTTGATTGTGGCTTGTGGAATGTTATCCCACCCCTCTTCAATGGCTGTGTGAAGTTGCTGAATATTGGCCGGAATTGCAACACGCTGTCGTACACGTCGGTCCAAAGCATCACAAGCTTGTTCAAATGGTGACATGTCTGGTGAGTATGCAGGCCATGGAAGAACTGGGAAGTTTTCAACTTCCAGGAGTTGTGTACAGATCCTTGCAACATGGGGCCGTGCATTATCATGCTGAAACATGAGGTGATGACGGCAGATGAATGGCACGACAATGGGCCTCAGGATCTCGTCATGGTGTCTCTGTGCAATTAAATTGCCATTGATAAAATGCAATTGTGTTCGTTGTCCGTAGCTTATGCTTACCCATACCTTAACCCCACCGCCACCATGGGGCAATCTGTTCACAATGTTCATCAGCATTCCGCTCGTCCCCACAACTCCGTACATGCTGTCTGCCATCTGCCCAGTACAGTTGAAACTGGGATTATTCCGTGAAGAGCACACTTCTGCAGCATACCAGTGGCCATCGAAGGTGAGCATTTGCCCACTGAAGTCGGTTACGATGACGAAGACCCTGGTAAGGATGACGAGCACGCAGATGAGCTTCCTTGAGGCGGTTTCTGACGGTTTGTGCAGAAATTATTTGGTTGTGCAAACCCACAGTTTCATCAGCTGTCCAGGTGGCTGGTCTAAGATGATCCCACAGGTGAAGAAGCCGGATGTGGAGGCCCTGGGCTGGCGTGGTTACACATGGTCTGCGGTTGTGAGGCCGGTTGGACATACTGCCATATTCCCTAAAATGACGTTGAAGGCGGATTATGGTAAAGAAATTAACATTACATTCTCTGGCACCAGCTCTGGTAGTCATTGCTCCAGTCAGCATGCCAATTGCAAACTCCCTCAAAACAAGACATCTGTGGCATTGTGTTGTTTGTCAAAACGGCACATTTAGAGTGGCCTTTTGCTCTCCCCAGCGCAAGGTGCACCTGTGTAATGATCATACTGTTTAATCATCTTCTTGATATGCCACACCTGTCAGGTGGATGGATTATCTTGGCAAATGAGAAATGCTCACTAACAGGGATGTAAACACATTTGTGCACAACATTTTTGAGAAATAAGCTTTCAATGCTTATGGAACATTTCTGGGATCTTTTATTTCAGCTCATGAAACATGATACCAACACTTTACTTGTTGCTTATATTTTCTTGTTCAGTATAGATTCCCTACATACTGGTCTTGACGAGAAGAAAAAAAAACTGTTCAGGGAGGTTCTCTTCTGCGCTGTTCAACCTGTCCAGTAAATGTTGAGGAGTTAAGATGGAGTCTTGTTAAAGCTGCAATATGTCACTTTTTGTGCTACCCGATCAAATTCACATAGTATTGTGAGTTATACATCTGTCATCATCGTTAGAAGGAAGCCTATGAAGTGGTAGATCTGTTCTATGTGTGCTATTTCTATACTTCCTGTTCTTAGGGTTTGTTTTTTAATCTTTTGCTTTCGGTTTAGTACACCAACTTCAAACAGTTGAAAATTAAATATTTTTGGTTTTTGAAAATATGTTTTATTGCGGTTTAGATGGTACAATAATTCGATACACCAGTGGTCACCAACCAAGATCACTTTCTGAGTCAAATTACAAGCCGAGATCTACTGCTCAGATTTTTTTTAGATATGAAATGTAAGCATATGCAACATTAACCAATTAAAAACAATTCTGTAGCAATGAGGTTTGTGCAGTAAGCTATAGGCCCAATACATTATCACTGCATATTGGCTATGGTTGAATTGCAAATGTTGTTCTTCTCAGACCATTTGAAATTAATTTGTTGTTTTACTTGTGAGGCACAGCTGAGAGAGCATAATAATTTGTTGTTTTACTTGTGAGGCACAGCTGAGAGAGCATAATAATTTGTTGTTTTACTTGTGAGGCACAGCTGAGAGAGCATAATAATTTGTTGTTTTACTTGTGAGGCACAGCTGAGTGAGCATAATCATTTGTTGTTTTACTTGTGAGGCACAGCTGAGAGAGCATAATCATTTGTTGTTTTACTTGTGAGGCACAGCTGAGAGAGCATAATAATTTGTTGTTTTACTTGTGAGGCACAGCTGAGAGAGCATAATAATTTGTTGTTTTACTTGTGAGGCACAGCTGAGAGAGCATAATAATTTGTTGTTTTACTTGTGAGGCACAGCTGAGTGAGCATAATCATTTGTTGTTTTACTTGTGAGGCACAGCTGAGAGAGCATAATAATTTGTTGTTTTACTTGTGAGGCACAGCTGAGAGAGCATAATAATTTGTTGTTTTACTTGTGAGGCACAGCTGAGAGAGCATAATAATTTGTTGTTTTACTTGTGAGGCACAGCTGAGTGAGCATAATAATTTGTTGTTTTACTTGTGAGGCACAGCTGAGTGAGCATAATATATATATTTTTTTTTTACTGGACTGATGGCCTGCATCTGATGGTCAGTCTGAGAGGAGCGAGGGAGCATCTGATGGTCAGTCTGAGAGGAGCGAGGGAGCATCTGATGGTCAGTCTGAGAGGAGCGAGGGAGCATCTGATGGTCAGTCTGAGAGGAGCGAGGGAGCATCTAATGGTCAGTCTGAGAGGAGCGAGGGAGAAGTGTTGACACCTGAAATGGTTCAAAATGGGAACAGTTTGCCTTCCCGGCACTAGGGCTGCCTACCGCCAAAAACACAAAACCATTTAAAAAAAAAAAATATGAACGCAAGGCTTTATCGTTAGGTTTTATAAAGACGTGTTTGGAGATCGACTAGGAATGTCTTGGAGATCGACTAGGAATGTCTTGGAGATCGACTAGGAATGTCTTGGAGATCGACTAGGAATGACTTGGAGATCGACTAGGAATGTCTTCGAGATCGACTAGGAATGTCTTGGAGATTGACTGGTTAGTGACCACTGCTCTACGCTATACATTGCTTGTTGTCTCACATAAACTGAAATTAAGAGAACTATTCCAATTTTTGCAAACAGGAAATGGCAGAGCAAGTTCTGCATATTGCACCTTTAAAGTCCAAAAGCGGATGTCCCGTCACAGGCTTTCTTTCCTTTTCCCTTGAAAACCAGAACCTCCAGTTGTTGGGGACTCAAATACAAACACAGTGTCTGACTGTCTAAAGTGAAAAAGAGTGGTAACGGCAACCAGATGGTGGGAGGAACAAGGCCTACCAGAGTCTAGCACACACACACACACACACACACACACACACACACACACACACACACATACTGTGCAGGGCCTAGCGGAACCCAGCGGAGTTCAGAAAACAGTGGGCAATCAGAGCCTCATCAGACCTAGTGAACCCCTGCCAATTCCTACTAGACCCAGAGAAGGCAAAGAGGCGTAGTCTCCTCACTGTCTTTTTACTGCCCACCAAGGACAAATAAGGCACAGGCTTTACTACACAAATATATGTGTCTGTCCTGTCTCGATCTGGGATGGCCTCCATATCAAATATACAACCTGGATGTCGGTGAGGGAGAAATGGATATACTGTTTTTTTCTCTGTGTGGGTGGTTTTTGTGAATGTCTCTGATGATATTTTGTCCTACTAGTAGTTTGTCCTTATGAACCCATGTTTGGATATTTGTCCTAATTATATAAATCCTGAGGTTCCTTGATCCAAGCAATAGTACTGGCTCTCTGGGAGAGGCAGTGAGATGCTACTGGCTGTCTGGGAGAGGCAGTGAGATGCTACTGGCTGTCTGGGAGAGGCAGTGAGATGCTACTGGTTGTCTGGGAGAGGCAGTGAGATGCTACTGGCTGTCTGAGAGAGGCAGTAAGATGCTACTGGCTGTCTGGGAGAGGCAGTGAGATGCTACTGGCTGTCTGGGAGAGGCAGTGAGATGCTACTGGCTGTCTGGGAGAGGCAGTGAGATGCTACTGGCTGTCTGGGAGAGGCAGTGAGATGCTACTGGCTGTCTGGGAGAGGCAGTGAGAAGCTACTGGCTGTCTGGGAGATGCAGTGAGATGCTGCTGGCTGTCTGGGAGAGGCAGTGAGATGCTACTGGCTGTCTGGGAGAGGCAGTGAGATGCTACTGGCTGTCTGGGAGAGGCGATGAGATGCTACTGGCTGTCTGGGAGAGGCAGTGAGATGCTACTGGCTGTCTGGGAGAGGCAGTGAGATGCTACTGGTTGTCTGGGAGAGGCAGTGAGATGCTACTGGCTGTCTGAGAGAGGCAGTGAGATGCTACTGGCTGTTTAGGAGAGGCAGTGAGATGCTACTGGCTGTCTGGGAGAGGCAGTGAGATGCTACTGGTTGTCTGGGAGAGGAAGTGAGATGCTACTGGCTGTCTGGGAGAGGTAGTGAGATGCTACTGGCTGTCTGGGAGAGGTAGTGAGATGCTACTGGCTGTCTGGGAGAGGCAGTGAGATGCTACTGGCTGTCTGGGAGAGGCAGTGAGATGCTACTGGCTGTCTGGGAGAGGCAGTGAGATTATACTGGCTCTCTGGGAGAGGCAGTGAGATTCTACTGGCTGTCTGGGAGAGGCAGTGATATTCTACTGGCTGTCTGGGAGAGGCAGTGAGATTCTACTGGTAGTCTGGGAGAGGCAGTGATATTCTACTGGCTGTCTGGGAGAGGCTACTGGCAACCTCAAACTTCAAATCAAGACAATGACAATGGATTTGGATGGATCAATATCTTGTGATGGTTATAATATTCTGGTGAAGACTGTTATAACAAAGCAGGGTACAGTGCATTCGGAAAGTATTCAGACCCCTTCACTTTTCCAAAAACATTTTTACATTACAGCCTTATTCTAAAATGAATTGAATTGCTTTTTCTCCCCACGTCAATTTACACACAATACTCCATTATGACAAAGCAAAAACAGGTTTTAGACATTTCTGCTAATGTGTTAAATAATAAAAAACTGAAATATGATATTTATATAAGTTTTCAGACCCTTTACTCAGTACTTTGTTGAAGCACCTTTGGCAGCCTTGAGTCTTCTTGGGTATAACCCTACAAGCTTTGCACACCTGTATTTGGGGAATTTCTCCCATTCTTCTTTGCAGATCCTCTCAAGCTCTGTCAGGTTGGATGGGGAGCGTTGCTGCACAGCTATTTTCAGGTCTCTCCAGAGATGTTCAATCGGGTTCAAGTCTGTGCTCTGGCTGGGGCACTCAAGGACATTCAGAGACTTGTCCCGAAGCCACTCCTGTGTGGTCTTGACTGTGTGCTTAGGGTCGTTGTCCTGTTGGAAGTTGAACCTTCACCCCAGTTTGAGGTCATGAGCAGGTTTTCATCAAGGATCTCTCTGTACTTTGTTCTGTTCATCTTTGCCTTGATCCTGACTAGTCGGTCAGTCCCTGCCGCTGAAAAACATCCCCACAGCATGATGCTGCAACCCCCATGGTTCACTGTAGGGACGGTATTGGCCAGGTGATGAGCGGTGCCTGATTTCGTCCAGACGTTTGGTATTCAGGCCAAAGAGTTAATTCTTGGTTTCATCAGGCCAGAGAATTTTGTTTCTCATGGTCTGAGTCCTTTAGGTGCCTTTTGGCAAACTCCAAGCGGTCTGTCATGTGCATTTTACTGAGCATTGCCTTCCGTCTGGCCACTCTACCATAAAGGCCTGATTGGTGGAGTGCTGCAGAGATGGTTGTCCTTATAGAAGGTTCTCCCATCTCCACAGAGGAACTCTAGAGCTCTGTCAGAGTGACCATTGGGTTCTTGGTCACCTCCCTGACCAAGGCCCTTCTCCCCTGATTGCTCAGTTTGGCTGGGCGACCAGCTCTAGGAAGACTCTTGGTGGTTCCGAACTTCTTTCATTTCAGAATGATGGAGGCCACTGTGTTCTGGGGACCTTCAATGTGTTGGTACCCTTTTCCAGATCTGTGCCTCGACACAATCCGGTCTTGGAGTGCTACGGACAATTCCTCAAGGCTTGGTTTTTGTTAGGTACTGTCAACTGTGGGACCTTATATAGACAGGTGTGTGCCTTTCCAAATCATGTCCAATCAATTGAATTTAACACAGTTGGACTGCAATCAAGTTGTAGAAACATCTCAAGGATGATCAATGGAAACAGGATGCACCTGAGCTCAATTTCGAGTCTCATAGCAAAGGCCTGAATACTTATGTAAATAAGTTTCCAAATATGTATAAAAAAAATGTTTTGCTTTTTCATTATGGGGTATTGTGATGTCATTATGGGGTATTGTGATGTCATTATGGGGTATTGTGATGTCATTATGGGGTATTGTGATGTCATTATGGGGTATTGTGTGTAGATTGATGAGCATTTGTTTTATTTAATTCATTTTAGAAAAGGCTGTAACCTAACAGAATGTGGAAAAAGTTAAGGGGTCTGAATACTTTCCGAATGCACTGTTTTTGGGAGGCTATTGAGTTGAATAGAGTGGGAGAACTCTATCTGACCTCACTATCTGTAAGATATTAGGGAAGAGCATCATTACCTTGCTTACATCTACAGTTTTACAATACACATGCTAACCATTGTAATCAAAGTGCTGAACTTTGAACTCTATCTGTCGACAATGAAAGATACAGGGAGCGTTGGCTTCTTTCTTTAATCTAATATATCTCTCTGTTTTCCTAGAAGAGAGGTACATTTTCACTGTCGGGGAATGTAATGTTCTCTCTGGCTCAATCATCATCAAAATATCCCTATTTCCAACAATCCACTTTCTCTCTCCATCCCCTCCTTTAGCACATAAGGTTCCTCTGAGAACTCTTGCCCGATAAATAACCTTTGAGTTAAGTCTGGGGTTCTAAATGTGGCATCTAAGGTTCTTCAGAATTTTAAAAGGTTCTTGAAATGTGTTTCACAGCACACAGCAAATTTGCCAGTATTAACTAGTGTTGATTTTTCAGTGTAACATGTCTGGTGTTTAATTCAAGAGTTAAATTAACACTGCAAAGAGTTCAGTTAAATTAACACTTAGTGGTGTAAAATAACCCCAGTGTTGGTGTTAATAACCACAGTTAAACCAAAACCACGCCCATCATTAAAACATTTTCCAGCATGCTCTATTGGAGGTTGATCTTTAGAAATGTTTGTTTCAATATTTTTTGAATTGATCTTATGCTACTCTATATAACATATATTGTTCTAAACTATTCCAGTCGGTTACTTGGACTTATTGCACTTGTTACTGAAATGGTTGCTCCAGTTTAGATGTTTAAGTTGGTACTCATTTCTTAGTCTTCCCAACCCTAGCAATGATTCGATTCTTAATGCAGGTTGAGGGTGAATAATAATTCAAGTTGTTAGATATCTCCCACTCTCGCTGGATTCCCATAGGAATTACACATCACTTTGCAAGCCAGCATAATGTGACTTGGAGGCCTGATGTGGCCTGTAACCCATGAGTTTCAGGCCACTGTATTAGAGTAAAACTAGGCCCTCAGAAGAAATCCTTATAAAATATACACTATATTGTCTAAAATAATTGATTTTAATAACAACACTTAGGATCTCACTTGGTGAAGACCACAAGACTAAACATTTATTAATTCAACTGGTAATTTTAAAATTCACTCAAAAAGGGACTGTGGGAAATATATAAATACGGCTTAAAACCCTACAGCGGGGATATCTAATTCCGGTCCAGGAGTTCCGAAACATTTCTGTGTTACGGTGCGTGAATGAGGACCCAAAAGCGAATCAACTTAAACAGAGCTTCTTTAATTACCAAACATAGGTAGGCTCAGATGGACCGGCAGATTCCGACAGGACAGGACAAGGTTACAGCAAACATGACGGCAGTCTGGTTCAGGCATGAATGACACAAACAAACAAGAATCCGACAAGGACAGGAGCAGAAACAGAGAGAGATATAGGGACCTAATCAGAGGGAAAAAGGGAACAGGTGGGAAACGGGGTGAATGGGTAGTCAGAGGAGACAAGGAACAGCTGGGGGAAAGCGGGGGAGAAAAGGTAACCTAACAACGACCAGCAGAGGGAGACAGGGTGAAGGGAAAGGACAGAGACAAGACACAACATGACAGTACATGACAGTACCCCCCCACTCACCGAGCGCCTCCTGGCGCACTCGAGGAGGAAACCTGGCGGCAACGGAGGAAATCATCAATCAGCGCACGGTCCAGCACGTCCCGAGAGGGAACCCAACTCCTCTCCTCAGGACCGTACCCCTCCCAGTCAACTAGGTACTGATGACCACGGCCCCGAGGACGCATGTCCAAGATTTTACGGACCCTGTAGATAGGTGCGCCCTCGACAAGGATGGGGGGGGGGGGGGAAGACGAGCGGGGGCGCGAAGAACGGGCTTAACACAGGAGACATGGAAGACCGGGTGGACGCGACGAAGATATCGCGGAAGAAGAAGTCGCACTGCGACAGGATTAATGACCTGAGAGATACGGAATGGACCAATGAACCGCGGGGTCAACTTGCGAGAAGCCGTCTTAAGGGGAAGGTTCTGAGTGGAGAGCCAAACTCTCTGACCGCGACAATATCTAGGGCTCTTCGTTCTACGCTTATTGGCAGCTCTCACAGTCTGCGCCCTATAACGGCAAAGTGCAGACCTGACCCTCTTCCAGGTGCGCTCGCAACGTTGGACAAAAGCCTGAGCGGAGGGGACGCTGGACTCGGCGAACTGAGATGAGAACAACGGAGGCTGGTACCCGAGGCTACTCTGAAAAGGAGATAGCCCGGTCGCAGACGAAGGAAGCGAGTTGTGGGCGTATTCTGCCCAGGGGAGCTGTTCTGACCAAGACGCAGGGTTGCGAAAAGAAAGACTGCGTAAGATGCGACCAATAGTCTGATTGGCCCGTTCTGCTTGACCGTTAGACTGGGGGTGAAAGCCGGAAGAGAGACTGACGGAAGCCCCAATCAAACGGCAAAACTCCCTCCAAAATTGAGACGTGAATTGCGGACCTCTGTCCGAAACGACGTCTGACGGAAGGCCATGAATTCTGAAAACATTCTCGATGATGATTTGTGCCGTCTCTTTAGCAGAAGGAAGCTTAGCAAGGGGAATGAAATGAGCCGCCTTAGAGAACCTATCGACAACCGTAAGAATAACAGTCTTCCCCGCTGACGAAGGCAGTCCGGTGACAAAATCTAAGGCGATGTGAGACCACGGTCGAGAGGGAATAGGAAGCGGCCTGAGACGGCCGGCAGGAGGAGAGTTACCGGACTTAGTCTGCGCGCAGACCGAACAAGCAGCCACGAAACGACGCGTGTCATGCTCCCGGGTGGGCCACCAGAAACGCTGGCGAATGGAAGCAAGCGTACCCCGAACGCCAGGGTGGCCGGCTAACTTGGCAGAGTGAGCCCACTGAAGAACGGCCAGACGAGTAGGAACGGGAACGAAAAGAAGGTTCCTAGGACAAGCGCGCGGCGACGGAGTTTGAGTGAGTGCTTGCTTTACCTGCCTCTCAATTCCCCAGACAGTCAACCCGACAACACGCCCCTCAGGGAGAATCCCCTCGGGGTCAGTGGAGGCTACTGAAGAACTGAAGAGACGAGACAAAGCATCAGGCTTGGTGTTCTTAGAGCCCGGACGATAAGAAATCACGAACTCGAAACGAGCGAAAAACAGCGCCCAACGCGCCTGACGCGCATTAAGTCGTTTGGCAGAACGGATGTACTCAAGGTTCCTATGGTCAGTCCAAACGACAAAAGGCACGGTCGCCCCCTCCAACCACTGTCGCCATTCGCCTAGGGCTAACCGGATGGCGAGCAGTTCGCGGTTACCCACATCATAGTTACGTTCCGACGGCGACAGGCGATGAGAAAAATACGCGCATGGGTGGACCTTGTCGTCAGAGAGGGAGCGCTGAGAAAGGATGGCTCCCACTCCCACCTCTGACGCGTCAACCTCGACAACGAACTGTCTAGAGACGTCAGGTGTAACAAGGATAGGAGCGGATGTAAAACGATTCTTGAGGAGATCAAAAGCTCCCTGGGCGGAAACGGACCACTTAAAGCACGTCTTGACAGAAGTAAGGGCTGTGAGAGGAGCTGCCACCTGACCGAAATTACGGATGAAACGACGATAGAAGTTCGCGAAGCCGAGAAAGCGCTGCAGCTCGACGCGTGACTTAGGGACGGGCCAATCAATGACAGCTTGGACCTTAGCGGGATCCATCTTAATGCCTTCAGCGGAAATAACAGAACCGAGAAATGTGACGGAGGAGGCATGAAAAGTGCACTTCTCAGCCTTCACAAAAAGACAATTCTCTAAAAGGCGCTGGAGGACACGTCGAACGTGCTGAACATGAATCTGGAGTGACGGTGAAAAAATCAGGATATCGTCAAGGTAAACGAAAACAAAGATGTTCAGCATGTCTCTCAGGACATCATTGACTAATGCCTGAAAGACAGCTGGAGCGTTAGCGAGGCCGAAAGGAAGAACCCGGTATTCAAAGTGCCCTAACGGAGTGTTAAACGCCGTCTTCCACTCGTCCCCCTCCCTGATGCGCACGAGATGGTAAGCGTTACGAAGGTCCAACTTAGTGAAAAACCTGGCTCCCTGCAGGATCTCGAAGGCTGAAGACATAAGAGGAAGCGGATAACGATTCTTCACTGTTATGTCATTCAGCCCTCGATAATCTATGCAGGGGCGCAGAGACCCGTCCTTCTTCTTGACAAAAAAAAACCCCGCTCCGGCGGGAGAGGAGGAGGGGACTATGGTACCGGCGTCAAGAGCTACAGACAAATAATCTTCGAGAGCCTTACGTTCGGGAGCCGACAGAGAGTATAGTCTACCCCGGGGGGGGGTGGTTCCCGGAAGGAGATCAATACTACAATCATACGACCGGTGTGGAGGAAGAGAGGTGGCCCTGGACCGACTGAACACCGTGCGCAGATCGTGATATTCCTCCGGCACCCCTGTCAAATCACCAGGCTCCTCCTGTGAAGAAGAGACAGAGGAAACAGGAGGGATAGCAGACATTAAACATTTCACATGACAAGAGACGTTCCAGGAGAGGATAGAATTACTAGACCAATTAATGGAAGGATTATGACAAACTAGCCAGGGATGGCCCAAAACAACAGGTGTAAAAGGTGAACGAAAAATTAAAAAAGAAATGGTTTCACTATGATTACCAGAAACAGTGAGGGTTAAAGGTAGCGTCTCACGCTGAATCCTGGGGAGAGGACTACCATCCAGGGCGAACAAGGCCGTGGGCTCCTTTAACTGTCTGAGAGGAATGTCATGTTCCCGAGCCCAGGTCTCGTCCATAAAACAGCCCTCCGCCCCAGAGTCTATTAAGGCACTGCAGGAAGCTGACGAACCGGTCCAGCGTAGATGGACCGACAAGGTAGTGCAGGATCTTGAAGGAGAGACAGGAGTAGTAGCGCTCACCAGTAGCCCTCCGCTTACTGACGAGCTTTGGCCTTTTACTGGACATGAAGTGACAAAATGACCAGCGGAACCGCAATAGAGACAGAGGCGGTTGGTGATTCTCCGTTCCCTCTCCTTAGTCGAGATGCGGATACCTCCCAGCTGCATGGGCTCAGCACCCGAGCCGGCAGAGGAAGATGGTAGTGATGCGGAGAGGGAGGCGACGGAGAGCGCGAGCTCCTTTCCACGAGCTCGGTGACGAAGATCAACCCGTCGCTCAATGCGAATAGCGAGTTCAATCAAGGAATCCACGCTGGAAGGAACCTCCCGGGAGAGAATCTCATCCTTTACCTCTGCGCGGAAACCCTCCAGAAGACGAGCGAGCAAGGCCGGCTCGTTCCAGCCACTGGAGACAGCAAGAGTGCGAAACTCAATAGAGTAGTCTGTTATGGATCGATTGCCTTGACATAGGGAAGACAGGGCCCTGGAAGCCTCCTCCCCAAAAACAGATCGATCAAAAACCCGTATCATCTCCTCCTTAAAGTCTTGATACTGGTTAGTACACTCAGCCCTTGCCTCCCAGATTGCCGTGCCCCACTCACGAGCCCGTCCAATAAGGAGAGATATGACGTAGGCGACACGAGCAGTGCTCCTGGAGTAAGTGTTGGGCTGGAGAGAAAACACAATATCACACTGGGTGAGGAACGAGCGGCATTCAGTGGGCTCCCCAGAGTAACACGGCGGGTTATTGATTCTGGGCTCCGGAGATTCGAAAGCCCTGGAAGTGGCCGGTGGATCGAGGCGGAGATGGTGAACCTGTTCTGTGAGGTTGGAGACTTGGGTGGCCAGGGTCTCAACGGCATGTCGAGCAGCAGACAATTCCTGCTCGTGTCTGCCTAGCATCGCTCCCTGGATCTCGACGGCTGAGTGGAGAGGATCCGAAGTCGCTGGGTCCATTCTTGGTCGGATTCTTCTGTTACGGTGCGTGAATGAGGACCCAAAAGCGAATCAACTTAAACAGAGCTTCTTTAATTACCAAACATAGGTAGGCTCAGATGGACCGGCAGATTCCGACAGGACAGGACAAGGTTACAGCAAACATGACGGCAGTCTGGTTCAGGCATGAATGACACAAACAAACAAGAATCCGACAAGGACAGGAGCAGAAACAGAGAGAGATATAGGGACCTAATCAGAGGGAAAAAGGGAACAGGTGGGAAACGGGGTGAATGGGTAGTCAGAGGAGACAAGGAACAGCTGGGGGAAAGCGGGGGAGAAAAGGTAACCTAACAACGACCAGCAGAGGGAGACAGGGTGAAGGGAAAGGACAGAGACAAGACACAACATGACAGTACATGACATTCTGGTTTAGGATTTTTGTATGATTCTTCAGAGACCTTAAAATGGTTCAGCCTTGGCATCGCTCTTAAGAACCTCCTCTGAGTTGTTTTCCCATCCTCCTTCTCTTTGGCCTCCTCTCCCATCTCATCTCTTCTCTCCTATATTTCTGAACCAGAGCTTCTGTAAGCCACATCTAAGCATTCATATGCATTCAATCTTGGCTGTGGCTTCTGCAGGCAGAGGCTGCTATGCAGGCTTAAGCTAGTGGGTAATCAGTGAAAACCTTTCCTCCTGCTTCCCGCATTCCTTAACCACTGGGTGACGTACTACACACACACACACACACGCACGCACGCACACACACGCACACACGCACATGCACACGCACACGCACACACTCACCGAGGTACTGTCCCTTGCCCTCTCGGAAGGGAGGTCCCACAGGGCCCTTTATCATGGGCTGCATGTACTTCATCTGGGGCATGGGGGGGTAGCCTCCTCCAAGGACACGGCCCCCCAGCAGCAGCAGCACACAGACAGGAGCCAACAGCATGGTCATCTGACTCCCCGGCTCTAGGTTTAGCTGCTAGCAACTGGAATGGAGAGAATGAGATAGGGAGAGGTTGAGATATTCATGATTGTTTGGTCATTGGACTGTGTGAGAGAGAGAGAGGGGAGAGGAGAGAAGAGAGATGAAGAGATACACACAGAGAGAGAGAGGAGAGGAGAGGGGTGAAGAGAGGGAGAAAGAGAGAGAGAGAAAGAGAGAGAGAGAGAGAGAGAGATAGGAAAGAGGTGGAGAGAGAGGAAAGAGGTGGAGAGAGAGGGGAGAGGAGAGAGAGAGAGAGGTGAAGAGAGAGTGAGAGAGAGAGAGAGTGAGAGAGAGAGGAGGAGAGAGAGTGAGAGAGAGTGAGAGAGAGAGAGAGAGAGAGAGAGAGAGAGAGAGAGAGAGAGCAGTGGTAGCGCAGGGGTTGGTACTTGGCTGGCTGAATATGTTTACATTTGATCATGTGTGAAGAGGCTTCATGCCCTTGACATCACAAGAGCTTAGATTTGGGTCATTCCAGAGAACAAAACCGTATTCTCAAAATGCCAAAAAATACTCAATACTCAGATGATGCAGAACATATCTGGTTATCATTAGAACTCTAGTGCCAGTGAGTCAGTTTGGTTAACATTAGAACTCTAGTGCCAGTGAGTCAGTCTGGTTAACATTAGAACTCTAGTGCCAGTGAGTCAGTCTGGTTAACATTAGAACTCTAGTGCCAGTGAGTCAGTCTGGTTAATATTAGAACTCTAGTGCCAGTGAGTCAGTCTGGTTAACATTAGAACTCTAGTGCCAGTGAGTCAGTCTGGTTAACATTAGAACTCTAGCGCCAGTGAGTCAGTCTGGTTAACATTAGAACTCTAGTGCCAGTGAGTCAGTCTGGTTAACATTAGAACTCTAGTGCCAGTGAGTCAGTCTGGTTAACATTAGAACTCTAGTGCCAGTGAGTCAGTCTGGTTAACATTAGAACTCTAGTGCCAGTGAGTCAGTCTGGTTAATATTAGAACTCTAGTGCCAGTGAGTCAGTCTGGTTAACATTAGAACTCTAGTGCCAGTGAGTCAGTCTGGTTAACATTAGAACTCTAGTGCCAGTGAGTCAGTCTGGTTAACATTAGAACTCTAGTGCCAGTGAGTCAGTCTGGTTAACATTAGAACTCTAGTGCCAGTGAGTCAGTCTGGTTAACATTAGAACTCTAGTGCCAGTGAGTCAGTCTGGTTAACATTAGAACTCTAGTGCCAGTGAGTCAGTCTGGTTAACATTAGAACTCTAGTGCCAGTGAGTCAGTCTGGTTAACATTAGAACTCTAGTGCCAGTGAGTCAGTCTGGTTAACATTAGAACTCTACCGCCAGTGTGCAAAACTAAAGAGCCCAAGTTGAGAGCCAAGAGGTCAGCCAGGGATGTTATTCAACCCTTCCAGCTGCAACATCCATGGATTAGTGTGTGTGTGTGTGTGTGTGTGTGTGTGTGTGTGTGTGTGTGTTTAGGTGCGTGTGTGTGTGTTTAGGTGCGTGTGTGTGCGTATATGTGTGTGTGTGCGTGTGTGTGTGTGTGTGTGTGTGTGTGTGTGTGTGTGTGTGTGTGTGTGTGTGTGTGTGTGTGTGTGTGTGTGTGTGTGTGTTTAGGTGCATGTGTGTGTGTTTAGGTGCGTGTGTGTGCGTATGTGTGCTTACTATATGTGTGTTTCTGAATGTGTGTTCATGCTAATTCGTGCCTGTGTGTGTGTCTGTGTGTGTTATTGGACCCACCCAGGTGCTATAGTGGCCGTGCCAGGGCTGGGTCTGGGTTAACGTGTTTTTGGCTGGCTATTTGTTTGACCTGTCATAGCTCGTGACAGCTGGACCTGTTTGCTTTCATTTCCAGAAGGAAGGAATGATCGCTTCATCCTCATGTTACCACCACCACATATTTACACAACACGGATCAAGTCCAAGAGGGGAAACCACCACTAGAAGAAGCTGTGTGTGAGTGTGTTTATGCTCTTGTCTACATGTGTGTGTACATATGTGAACCGTAAAGTGGATACATCCAAGAGTGTGTAAATGGGACAGTTTCCTCTCCTCCCTCTCCCTCTGTATTCCTCTGCTGGTATTCAGAAGCTCTCTAATGATTAGAAAGGACGTAGGTTGAAATCCCAAACCTGTCCGTGAAATGCCTGAACATTCCCACACCTCCATAAAGCAGGAAGCAGAGAGACAGCGACTACACCTCCATAAAGCAGGAAGCAGAGAGACAGGGACTACACCTCCATAAAGCAGGAAGCAGAGAGACAGGATTAATACCTCCATAAAGCAGGAAGCAGAGAGACAGGGACTACACCTCCACAAGCAGGAAGCAGAGAGACAGGGACTACACCTCCATAAAACAGGAAGCAGAGAGACAGCGACTACACCTCCATAAAACAGGAAGCAGAGAGACAGGGACTACACCTCCACAAGCAGGAAGCAGAGAGACAGGGACTACACCTCCACAAGCAGGAAGCAGAGAGACAGGGCTATACCTCCACAAGCAGGAAGCAGAGAGACAGGGACTACACCTCCACAAGCAGGAAGCAGAGAGACAGGGACTACACCTCCACAAGCAGGAAGCAGAGAGACAGGGCTATACCTCCACAAGCAGGAAGCAGAGAGACAGGGCTATACCTCCATAAAGGAGGAAGTAGAGAGACAGGGCTATACCTCCATAAAGGAGGAAGCAGAGAGACAGGGGCTATACCTCCATAAACCAGGAAGCAGAGAGACAGGGACTACACCTCCACAAGTAGGAAGCAGAGAGACAGGGGCTATACCTCCACAAGCAGGAAGCAGAGAGACAGGGACTACACCTCCACAAGCAGGAAGCAGAGAGACAGGGACTACACCTCCACAAGCAGGAAGCAGAGAGACAGGGCTATACCTCCATAAAGGAGGAAGTAGAGAGACAGGGCTATACCTCCATAAAGCAGGAAGCAGAGAGACAGGGACTACACCTCCACAAGCAGGAAGCAGAGAGACAGGGGCTATACCTCCATAAACCAGGAAGCAGAGAGACAGGGACTACACCTCCATAAGGGGGGGATTTCCCTCGCTCATCATGCTCTAACGACCCCTTGTTGTGGGCCGGGTGCCTGTTATCTGACTTCGGTCGTCAGTCGAACGGTGTTTCCTCCACATTGGTAGAACTGACGTCCGGGTTAAGCAAGCAGTGTGTTAAGAAACAGCGCAACATGGCAAGTCATGTTTCAGAGGACGCATGTCTCAACCTTCGCCCCTCCCGAGCCCTTTGGGGACTTGAGACGAGGTCATAATAACTACCAAATGGATATCACGAAAATGGGGTAGAATTACACCACAAAATGAAGAGAAAGAACTGCTAAACTCATGGAGCGAGAGAACCTGGAAGAGGCCTCCGCCCAGTCAGGTTAACCCACACTGCAGGGCTCCTTTCTGAGCCACAAACTCCCCCTAGTCTCTTGTATTCCACCAGCTCGTCTTCACCCTCTCCCTTCTTCCATATCCTCCCTCTGGCTAGCCTCCACTCTTTCATGTCACGTCCTCTTCTCCATCTTTACAGTTCACTCCGGCACATTCTGAAGGATGGATGATGACCTCACGTTGGTGTGATCATTAGTAGTCGGACTTGTGTTGCTGTACCCTATAGTGTTTTTATTAACATTGTCTCTGGAGGACTATGGCTTTGTCTTGGACTTAGTAGTAGCAGGAGCCCACAATGCCACATACGTCAAGTTGTCCTCGTTAAGCCTTGGACGCTAAACTGTTGTGATCGAGTTTGGCCAAAGCTGCACATTCTTTCCAACAGAACAATTCCGCAGAACTTTGTATTTTGATCATTATGGTTTCTTAGACCAAAGCGTTTAGGTTCCAAACACCAGGTTCCATAAAGTGGGTTCTGAGCACTGGGTTCTAAGGAGGTGTGGCTGCTAAGTACTTCAAAAGGTGTTGGCTCCATTCTATCTGGCTCTGTGTAGTAGCTCAGCTCTTTCCCTGTGGTTGTTTTGTGCCAGTGAGCACATAGTTTGCCGATATTTTACGGTCGTGTTGTGGCTGTGTTTCTGAAAGCCTTCTGCAAGCTTCTCGTAATTAGTCACGTCTGGTGTGTGTGTATGCGTGTGTGTTTGTGTGTTTGTGTGTAATCTGTGTCAGCACTCACCGAAAAATACTGACTTCCTCTCTCTACTCATACTCTACAGAGCTGGAGCCCAATCCAGGAAAAACATGATCACGCGACTGAGAGCGAGAGAGAGAGAGAGTACTTTGCTGGCTGAAGGTGTGTGGTTTTGTGGTGGGGGTAATTTAGACGAGTGTTTCAGTGCCCAGAGTCCTGCAGGCGTCTGAACATTCACACACACACGTACAGGTCTGCTTCTCCACAACTTCCTCACAATCTGTTTATCAAATGTTTTTCTTGAAAAGCTCTGCAGACACTGTTAAATAGTCCTGTCTGGCTGGCCACACCAGCCTGCTGGCCACACCAGCCTGCTGGCCACACCAGCCTTCTGCCCACACCAGACTGATACCGGCCTGGACACACACACACACACTTGGACATAAACACATGAAAACACACACATATATCGTTAGCCCCAAAACATGTTGATGCATATATTTTGACCTTTTATCCCACAACTGGCCACTGATGAAAGAAATGTAAAATACACATTACACAGAACAAAGACCGAAGGTATTCTTAACGCTTAAAGTTGAGTAGCATCCAAAACGGTAAAACGCCTCTGGCATAGAGCAATGACATTTTATGTAAACAGATATCCTAAATAAAGAAATAACGCTCACACACAAGACCTTACAGTAATATCTACCAAAATGCAAAACAGGACAGAAAATGTTTTTTAGAAGAGAAGGAAATTAGAGAGAATTCTCTTAAAGTCCATGTGAGACCGCAAACCTTGTGGTATTCTGCTATTCTCACATGACACACACACACACACACACACACACACACACACACTAATCCCCCTGAACCACACCTGGGTAACAACACACTAGCTCTCATATGGAACGATGTACCAAGGCACACACACACACACACACACACACACACACACACACACACACACACACACACACACACACACACACACACACACACACACTAATCCCCCTGAACCACACCTGGGTAACAACACACTAGCTCTCAAATGGAACGATGTACCAAGGCACACACACACACACACACACACACACAGCTCACCAGTTGCGTTTGACGCCGGTCTCACGTGTTGAATGTTATTTAACATTGAAATGGAGCAGAAACAGAGAGGGCGTTAATAAGAGGAAGACTCCACACTCTCCAAACCATAGCTGACTGTAGCAGCTCAAGTGGCAAAGCAAGACACAGACCAGACACCAGGGACTCTCAGGGACAAGTAGACACGTCCCAAACCACTCCAGACCATCAGCTAATGTCATCATCAGAGAAGGGAATTGAACGCTGCTCTTTCACATGTGTTACATCGTGACTGTCTGGGTTAGAAACCCCGGTTGTCTGTCTGCGTCAGGGTCATATTAGCCCATGGAGCCAAAACTTAGCAAAGACTAAGGGAGAGCGCTATGAGGGGCTACAACACGTTGTCCGTTCTCAGGCAAGGTCACTCATCATGTACTGTCACATAACTGGACAAGACCTTTGTCCTGCATCTTTACCAACATTGACATCAAATCTAATTTTATTTGTCACATGCTTCATTGACAAAAGGTGTAGACTAATAGTGAAATGCTTACTGACAGGCCCTTCCTAACAACACAGATAGAAAACAAGAGAAATAACAGAAAAATAATTACACAAAGAATAATAACACAATGAGTAACGATAACTTGGCGATATACACGAGGTACCAGTACTGAGTCGTTACGCAGAGGTACCAGTTCCGAGTCAATGTGCAGGGGTACCAGTACTGAGTCGATGTGCAGGGGTACCAGTACCGAGTCAATGTGCAGGGGTACCAGTACCGAGTCAATGTGCAGGGGTACCAGTACCGAGTCAATGTGCAGGGGTACCAGTACCGAGTCAATGTGCAGGGGTACCAGTACCGAGTCAATGTGCAGGGGTACCAGTACCGAGTCAATGTGCAGGGGTACCAGTACTGAGTCAATGTGCAATGGTACCAGTACTGAGTCGTTGTGCAGGGGTACCAGTACTGAGTCAATGTGCAATGGTACCAGTATTGAGTCGTTGTGCAGGGGTACCAGTACTGAGTTGTTGTGCAGGGGTACCAGTACTGAGTCGATGTACAGGGTTAAGAGGTTATGGAGGTAGATACAGTATGTTCATGTAGGTAGAGATAAAGTGACTAGGTAACAGGGTAGACAATTAACAGTAGCAGCATGTGATGAGTCAAAAGAGTTTGTGCAAAAATGGCAAATGCAGTCCAGGTAACTGTTGGTTACTGTCTGAAGAGCCAGTCTGAAGAATCATATTTACATGAATTCAAAGCAGTCACTCCCACTCTGAACATCTGACTCTAGGACTAAGAAGTTGTATTCTAATTATTGTCTGTAGTTTTGTGATTGTACGGACATCACTTGTAAAATATGGCAATTTTCTGAAAGGTTAACATTTTTGGAGGTTTTCCTCTGACAGCAATGCCCCAACCACAACTTAATAGAATAGCTGGTGAACACTACCACTCTTCAACCAATACCACATCACAAGGCTGGAGATCATGACCAATACCACATCACAAGGCTGGAGATCATGACCAAACCTCAACCACAACCACATGGCATAACTGGAGAGCTTCACCATACCTCAACCACAACCACATATTACCGTACAACAATCCAGCACTGGAGATTCCAACCGTACTTCAACAACAACGACATTACATCATAACTGTCCACTACTGGTAAACATCGATCAAGAGCATAACTATGTTCACTTACATACCACAACCACATGGCAAAGCAATGCTCAATGTCTCACCTTAGCAACAAGGTCCACCTTATTTCTATAAGGCCCTAGTGAATTCACTTTTGCTTAGCTCTCTACTATAAGAAAGCACTTTACCTAAGTACCCTGCATCCCCATTGAAACACCTGGAGCCTGGTCTCACTTGAAATCAGAGGACAGGCTCATTGTAATGGTTGGAACTGAAATAACGGAATGTTCCGTTTATTCCATTGTAACCATTACTATCAGCCATCCTCCCTTCACCAGCCACCACTGTTACAATCTGACCGCTGCCTCTTAACCCAAGATAACAATGTGATGCGAACAGCTGAGCAGCGCTCTACTATGTCACTTTCTCAACCAATTAATGATAGTATAACCAAATATCAGTCCAGTCAAGGGAGTGGAAAAGCAAACACAGCTCACAAGGGACACAACTGAGTGACTGTGTTAGTGGCTTTACCAGCTGCACGTTGACAATGCAGGCCAATGGAGAAGTGTAAAGTCATGTGTCCACAGTAGGGGTAAAAGGTACACTTGTAAACACCATACAAACACACTGCACACACTCAAATTAAACTAATTGAAAAACACACTGTCAACCTCACACACTGTGCTTAGTGAGTCTGAGGGTGTGTGTAGGAGAGGAAAATGAGCGTGTGGGCTTTAATTTGGAGTTTCATTTTTTCACTTTGAGGTAATTCCTCTCTTAGCCTGAGTGTCAGTCAGGTCTAACCCCCTTCCGGTGTCAACAGACCACATGTTACTCAGCTTCCGGTGTCAGCAGACAACATGTTACTCAGCTTCCGGTGTCAACAAACATGTTACTCAGCTTCCAGTGTCAACAGACAACATGTTACTCAGCTTCCAGTGTCAGCAGACATGTTACTCAGCTTCCGGTGTCAACAGACAACATGTTACTCAGCTTCCAGTGTCAACAGACAACATGTTACTCAGCTTCCGGTGTCAACAGACAACATGTTACTCAGCTTCCGGTGTCAACAGACAACATGTTACTCAGCTTCCAGTGTCAACAGACAACATGTTACTCAGCTTCCAGTGTCAACAGACAACATGTTACTCAGCTTCCGGTGTCAACAGACAACATGTTACTCAGCTTCCAGTGTCAACAGACAACATGTTACTCAGCTTCCGGTGTCAACAGACAACATGTTACTCAGCTTCCGGTGTCAACAGACCACATGTTACTCAGTTTCCGGTGTCAGCAGACAACATGTTACTCAGCTTCCGGTGTCAACAGACAACATGTTACTCAGCTTCCGGGGTGTCAACAGACAACATGTTACTCAGCTTCCGGTGTCAACAGACAACATGTTACTCAGCTTCCGGTGTCAACAGACAACATGTTACTCAGCTTCCAGTGTCAACAGACATGTTTACTCAGCTTCCGGTGTCAACAAACATGTTACTCAGCTTCCGGTGTCAACAGACAACATGTTACTCAGCTTCCGGTGTCAACAGACAACATGTTACTCAGCTTCCGGTGTCAACAGACAACATGTTACTCAGCTTCCGGTGTCAACAGACCACATGTTACTCAGCTTCCGGTGTCAACAGACCACATGTTACTCAGCTTCCGGTGTCAACAGACAACATGTTACTCAGCTTCCGGT
>NC_143051.1:12065000-12102500 GCF_057628025.1 Oncorhynchus mykiss | reverse complement strand
TACTTGAATCAGTCATAGAGCCCATTGCCCTTTATGGTTGTGAGGTCTGGGGTCCGCTCACCAACCAAGACTTCACAAAATGGGACAAACACCAAATTGAGACTCTGCACGCAGAATTCTGCAAAAATATCCTCAGTGTACAACGTAGAACACCAAATAATGCATGCAGAGCAGAATTAGGCCGATACCCACTAATTATCAAAATCCAGAAAAGAGCCGTTAAATTCTATAACCACCTAAAAGGAAGCGATTCCCAAACCTTCCATAACAAAGCCATCACCTACAGAGAGATGAACCTGGAGAAGAGTCCCCTAAGCAAGCTGGTCCTGGGGCTCTGTTCACAAACACACCCTACAGAGCCCCAGGACAACAGCACAATTAGACCCAACCAAATCATGAGAAAACAAAAAGATAATTACTTGACACATTGGAAAGAATTAACAAAAAAACAGAGCAAACTAGAATGCTATTTGGCCCTACACAGAGAGTACACAGCGGCGGAATACCTGACCACTGTGACTGACCCAAAATTAAGGAAAGCTTTGACTATGTACAGACTCAGTGAGCATAGCCTTGCTATTGAGAAAGGCCGCCATAGGCAGACATGGCTCTCAAGAGAAGACAGGCTATGTGCTCACTGCCCACAAAATGAGGTGGAAACTGAGCTGCACTTCCTAACCTCCTGCCCAATGTATGACCATATTAGAGAGACATATTTCCCTCAGATTACACAGATCCACAAAGAATTCGAAAACAAATCCAATTTTGAAAAACTCCCATATCTACTGGGTGAAATTCCACAGTGTGCCATCACAGCAGCAAGATTTGTGACCTGTTGCCACGAGAAAAGGGCAACCAGTGAAGAACAAACACCATTGTAAATACAACCCATATTTATGCTTATTTATTTTATCTTGTGTCCTTTAACCATTTGTACATTGTTAAAACACTGTATATATATATAATATGACATTTGTAATGTCTTTATTGTTTTGAAACTTCTGTATGTGTAATGTTTACTGTTAATTTTTATTGTTTTTCACTTTATATATTCACTTTGTATATTATCTACCTCACTTGCTTTGGCAATGTTAACACATGTTTCCTAAGCCAATAAAGCCCTTGAATTGAATTGAGAGAGAGAGACAGAGAGACAGAGAGAGAGAGAGAGAGAGAGAGAGAGAGAGAGAGACAGAGAGAGAGAGAGCGAGAGAGAGAGAGAGAGAGACCGAGAGAGAGAGAGAGAGAGAGAGAGAGAGAGAGAGAGAGAGAGAGAGAGAGAGAGAGACAGAGACAGAGACAGAGAGAGAGAGAGAGAGAGAGAGAGAGAGAGAGAGAGAGAGAGAGAGAGAGAGAGACAGTGAAATAGATAGACCCTAGCAATGCAGACTCAACCTTTCCCTTGACCCGTCGCTGCACCTAAACTCAATATGAGCGGCTGATTAGGAAATCGAGAATATGAAATAATAAAAAACATTCCTATAAAGGGCAACGTGCTTCCAGCTTCTGAGTGAACTAACATCGGCCAGAATGAAGGCCGTGCAAACAAGTGAATACCATCTCTCTCCTTTAGACTCTGTCTGTACTGGAAAACTGCTCCATTTCCCCCCTGTCTCCCCTCTCCTCGTATCATCTCTCTAAGCCTCTCCCTCTCAGCACAGCACATTGCTGGTGTGAATAGTTTAAAGTGCTATGCCAAGACCGGAGCATTGAAATACACACACACACACAGAGACTAAATCAAATCAAATCCCTCCCAACTTTCCATTCCCCATAGACGACAAGGAGAGAACAGATGAAAAAGGGTTAGAGAGAGAGAGAATGGCTCACAGGGCTAGTTTGATGGATGGAAGAAATGGTGGTGTGATGGATAGACAGAGAAAAAAGACAAGTGTAGCCATTTAGTCCCATACTGGTGGCTCTGTTATAACAGCAGTGTGTGGTGTGTGAGAGGAGTACCCTGTGTTGTGTCTCCTGTCTCTGTGTTGTGTATCTTGTCTCTGTGTTGTGTCTCCTGTCTCTGTGTTGTGTCTCCTGTCTCTGTGTTGTGTCTCTGTGTTGTGTCTCCTGTCTCTGTGTTGTGTCACCTGTCTCTTGTCTCTGTGTTGTGTCTCTTGTCTCTGTGTTGTGTCTCTTGTCTCTGTGTTGTGTCTCTTGTCTCTGTGTTGTGCCTCCTGTCCCTATGTTATGTCTCCTGTCTCTGTGCCATGTCTCCCAGCAAGATGATGAATGTGGAATTGCTGTCCCTGAATGATGGTGGCATTCACCCTTCACCAGTGGATTTGGGCCTTGAGGGCTCGATAAACTCTCTACCGTACTAGTGTTGCACATTTCCGATAACTTCCCCGAAATTCCCTGGTTTTCCAGGAATTCTGGGTGGAATTGGGATTTCTGGAAAACCTGGACATTTTGGGAAAGTTACTCAAAGTTTGCAACCTTTTACTACTTGGAATATTCATTAGATTGTTGTTCAAAGATCTATGTTACAAAGTCTAAGAGGCAGTGAGATGAATGACGAGATTAAAGTCATGATGGTACAACTAGTTTAACAACCTAGTTGAACTTCAGTAGAGGACACATCCTGTGTGAACCCCCTGACCACTGGGAGGGGGACGCTGTACCTGGGTCATAGGGGAAGTATAATACCTCAGTGAACATGAACAGCAGAAGGTACATTTGTATTACACACGAACAACCATTTCATTTCACAACATCACATAATTTCCTTAGTCATTTCAGTTACATTCATGGTCGCATCTCTCAAGACCCAAGCCTATTCTGGCTGGTTTCAGTCCATGTAGACAACTGGGGTTTACTTTGGATTCTGTGTTCTGAAGGCGTGAACTCGTTCAGAGCACCACACTAGAGGGTTAAGACCTCTGTAAAGCACAGGCAATCCATTGTTCCATTCCTTATTGCTGGATTGGAAAAATTCCCAACCTGCACGTAGCCGACAATGATTTCCAGGAGGGAAAGTCCAAAGTCCTTAAAGTCAGTTTTTCTCTAACGGAATTCCATGGAATACCACTGATCTGGGGTTGACACTTCATCAAAACACTGAGCTAATACACCCCACACTGTCATGAACCATCTGGGGATCTTTACTGGAGCGAGATAGAGACACATGGTGGAGGGAGAGAGGAAAGAGAAAGAGAGAATTAAAGAAAGAGAGAAAATTTGAGAGAAATGAAAGAGGGATGAAAGGGATGTGGAACAGGGAGAAGAAAGAAATAAAGAGAGGTAGAGAGAAGTCCCTGGTCTGCGTCCTGACCCATTTCAGATGTGTGCCACGCCAATCGTCTCACACTCTTTCTACCCACTACAACAGGCCTGGACGCACAGTAATAACCATCGTACACACACAGAAAGCCTGCTGACAAAGAGAGCAAGAGAAGAAAGGAGAGAGAGACAGCCTACGTCTCAGGATAGAGAGAAACAGCCTACGTCTCAGGATGGAGAGAGACCGTGAAAGAGAATGGGGATTATCATTTAATAAGGGCCAGGAAATCTTTGTCAAATCCCCCCGAAGGAGATGAAATGCCTCCATGCTTCCATGCCCCAGGCTCAGAGGTTGTGTGTGTGTGTGTGTGTGTGTGTGTGTGTGTGTGTGTGTGTGTGTGTGTGTGTGTGTGTGTGTGTGTGTGTGTGTGTGTGTGTGTGTGTGTGTGTGTGTGTGTGTGGTTGTGTGTGTGCACCCTTGACTGTGCTTGGAGACAAGAGGTATAACTCAGAGATCTATAGCATTAAATTAGATCAGATAACCGTTGGAGGCAGAACATACAGAAATAAGGCCCTGTACTTGTATCAGCTCAGACCCACTACGTCCCAAATTAAATGCACCCTATTCCCTATATTGTGCACTATTTTTGGTCAGATGGGCCCTGGTCAACAGGTGGTGCAACTACACACGGAATAGGGTGCCATTTTGGAGTCATCCAGCCTTACAGACCCTTACAGAGCCCCACCGTGCTCCAAATACAGTAGCCTAAGATATGTAGGACATGAGAAGGCATCTGATAGAGTGACGCTAACTCATGTGCTGTGAGGTATTACACATGGCTATTACATTACACAATCAACCAATCAAGTGTGGTCAGGTGTGTGTGCATGTGTTTCTGCATATCATGACAGATACAGAATATAGATCGTCCTTTCTGTACTCTTGGGGAAAGTGCATTCCCCATACGATTAGTTGATAAGAGAGTGTGTGTGCATTCTTAAGTCAGTGTCATGACGTTGGCCTGGTGGTAGGTTTATGACAGTCATAAATAACTATTCCCCCTTTTTCCTCTCTCTACCCTACTGATGTGACATTTGAAAACCCCTCGGTTAACATAGAGATTCTGGGAACATCAGAAGGTGGGGGGAAATGAACTATATTCTGGTAATCCGACCAGTTGAACATATGTGGTGGTACTTAATGAATATGATGTCAGTTCGGTCGTCATCTGAGACATTCATAAAGACATAAACAGTGGAAAGTCTACACATTATAGTTATCAGATTAACATGGAATTGTTGTTCAATTTAAATGTTTGAATATAAAATTATTGGTGAAAAGATTGAATGTAATTTTAGCTTCCAAATGAGAGATTTGGGTTTTCATAAGGTTAGGGCTCTGCTCTGCCCTGTGAAGGGACATGGGTTATAAAACTATGAAAACATACCCTTCTCCCTCCACTATATAAAGCCTTGATGACAATATAACCTCCTGTTCCGATGATGTGAGGATGGCGATCCATACATTAAAAGCACTAATATGTCAACTGTTCCGGGTACATGAGGATGGCGATCCGATGTCAGAACTTTGAACTCTTATTCACTACAGAAGTGATACCTCCTAGCCGTTGAGTTAGCAACAGCAGCTGCAAACGTGGGCTAGGAAAGAACAGACAGAGTATCCTGTCTCCCACACAACGACATTACTACAACGTAGCAATTTACCAGCAGAGACATTCTTCAAAGGACTCTGTTGGGCAACACGGCCTTCCATCTACCATCAACCTACCGAAGCGCAGCTCAGAGTAAATATGTATTGCATTTTCCAAATGGGCGGTAATTTAGAATGCATACGTTCTGTATTTACAATAGAGTAGCTGCCTACGGCCCAATAGAGACATAGCTTCTCCCTTTGTTCTTCAGTCTTTCCGCTCTTTCACTCAAACCCAGCCCCCTTTTCTTTGGGCAACCAGCTGTCATATCTGTTCCATCCGCTAGGGACGTTTTCCTTTATGACATCATTTGTAATCAAGGTATGATTCATTCTGTGTAGATGTAATTCTGTGTGATTAGTTAGGTATTTAGTCAATAAATAATTAAACCCAATTTTGTATTGCTGATTCAACTAGTTAGCCAGGGTTCGTGAAGATAAAAGCTCTATATATATTATTTCATGGTGCCCCGACTTTCTAGTTAATGACATTTACATGTTTAGCTCAATCAGGTCATATTAATTACATAGAAAGGATTTTATAGAATAGCATGTCATATAACTTAATCCGGCATAGCCAAAGACATGACATCAGTGTCTTTTTGTAGTCTGACACACCAGATCAGTCTGACACAGAGCAGTCTGACACACCAGATCAGTCTGACACACCAGATCAGTCTGACACACCAGATCAGTCTGACACACCAGATCAGTCTGACACAGAGCAGTCTGACACACCAGATCAGTCTGATACACCAGAACAGTCTGACACAGAGCAGTCTGACACACCAGAACAGTCTGACACAGAGCAGTCTGACACACCAGAACAGTCTGACACAGAGCAGTCTGACACACCAGATCAGTCTGACACACCAGAACAGTCTGACACAGAGCAGTCTGACACACCAGAACAGTCTGACACACCAGATCAGTCTGACACAGAGCAGTCTGAGACACCAAAGTAGGCTGATACACCAGATCAGTCTGACACACCAGATCAGTCTGATACATCAGGTGGGAGGATGCATTTGGGGCTTGTGAAAGACTCCAATCCTGTCTTGCTATGCTTCAGGGTCCTCCACATCCTAACTGTCTCACACACAGACTTGTGAATCCACACACACACACACACACACACACACACACACACACACACACACACACACACACACACACACACACACACACACACACACACACACACACACACTGTAGCATGTAAATCGTTTCCCTGTGCCACCGGGTAAGCTGTCAGCGCAGGCTGAGGCTCATGCTGATTAACTCATGGAATAACCAGAGTTTCACCTCCTAACTTATGGCTTCACACTATAAAACACACTGAATGAAAATAAGCCCAATCATTTTCCATGGGTGACTGCCTAATATAATTATGCCGAACAACAGAGGCAATTTCCTAAAGCTTAGCTCAAAAGCTTTAAGTTTGTGAGTTAAGTGGGATGTAACAAAGTCTAGTAGTAGTTTTCTGTTAATGCTTGCATAATCCATTCAGACCCCTTGACCTTTTCCACATTTTGTTGCGTTACAGCTGTATTTTAAAATGGATGAAATAAGAATGTTTTTGCAAAAATGTTAAAAAAAATAATAATACTTTTGTTTTGTCATTAAGGAGTATTGTGTCTAGACTGATGAGAGAAAAAAAAAACGATTTAATCAATTTTAGAATAAGGCTGTAACATTTACAAAATGTGGAGAAAGTCAAGGGGTCTGAATAGAATTGTATTTTATAAAAGCATTTGGTATGTATAACAGCTACAGCCATCTGTCCTATTTCCCATAACATCCTGTTCTGGTAGAAACATACCTTGATTATTTGTAGTCATTAGATGAAACATATGTGATGTTAGACAGATTGCAGATTGAGTGTGCTGTAACACCCAACATGTGTCTGAATTCATGTTTGATAAATATCGAGGACGGAAAGCTATTTATTTGCCAGTAGCTCTGGGCCTTGTATGAATAATCTAACTGTACACATTTCAGTAGGAAAAACAAATAACTACCAAATGACACGTGGACACATGGTCACCGAACCACGTCAATGGCACAATCACTGGCAATCAAACACTTTTACTGGATTCTTGTGTAAGTAAACAGGGTTTGGAGCCTGTAGGCTTCAAGCCTACTGAACTGAAGCTGAGACAATAGCTCTGGTTACCTACACAAGTCTTCACTTCCTATGTGAAGATTTTAACACCAAATTGTGAGCCATTTTAAAAGCAAAGCCCCCTATTTCTACTAAACGTCAATTTTTCTCTTAGTGTCTGGACATCCTTTTGCACAGACATTGAGTGTAACATCATCCTCCGTGTAGCCACTCCATGTACTCTCACATCTGTTATGAACTGCTTCAGCCTGTTCATCATGTCTGAACGAGGAAAGGATGGTGGGAGAAGGGAGGAAGAGAAGGAAAGAAGGATGATCCCTCCATCCGTCAAAGTCCAGCAGATCACAGTGAGGGCTGCAGATGGAACGAGGGAGCGAGAGAGAGGAGGAAGGAGAGGGGGCTGGATGGAGGGATAAATCTAGGCCAGGTCTTGAGCAGAACAGGGGAAGCGTGCCTCTACTCTGCGATACGGGGGTTAACTCGATACTTCCTCCTTGAGTTATGATGCAAACAGCAAGGGCTTCTGGATGGACTGCTCAGTCTGTCTGCAATCATTCTCTGTTTCTGCTCCCGTCCTCCCTCCCTCCCTCCCTCCCTCCCTCCCTCCCTCCCTCCCTCCCTCCCTCCCTCCCTCCCTCCCTCCCTATCAGTTCAGTTCAATTCCCTCCCTCCCTCCCTCCCTCCCTCCCTCCCTCCCTCCCTCCCTCCCTCCCTCCCTCCCTCCCTATCAGTTCAGTTCAATTCTCTCCCTCCCTCCCTCCCTCCCTCCCTATCAGTTCAGTTCAATTCTCTCTCTCCCTCCCTCCCCTCTCTCTCCATCCCTCCTTTACCTACGTACCTACCTACCTACCTTCCCTACCTACCTACCTACCTACCTACCTACCTACCTACCTACCTCAAACCTCTCTCTCTCTCTCTCTCTCTCTCTCTCTCTCTCTCTCTCTCTCTCCCTCCTCGCTCCCTCTCTCTCTCCTCTCTCCCTCGCTCAATTCATTTCAATTCAAGGGGCTTTATTGGCATGGGAAACATGTGTTAACATTGCCAAAGCAAGTGAGGTAGATAATATACAAAAGTGAAATAAACAATAAAAATTAACAGTAAACATTACACATACAGAAGTTTAAAAACAACAAAGACATTACAAATGTCATATTATAGATAAGCATAAATATGGGTTGTATTTACTCTCTCTAACTCTTATTTTACTCTCTCTCTTTCTCTCTATTATTTCCCTCTCTATCTTTATCTTCTTGATCTAGTCCCTCTCTCTAATTCACCTTGTCCTTTATCTCTTTCTCTATCTCTATCTTGTTATTCTCTCCCTCCGCTGTGACCTCACCTCTCCCAACCTCCACATGAATCCCGATCACGTCCACACTCTTTCTTTGCTTTGTTTCATCGATTTAATCTCAGGTTATTTTACATAAAAAAAAACTCTTTATTTCTCCTCCTTCTTAACTACCTCTTTCTCTCTCTTTTAGGATGATTTTATTCCTTTCTCTCCTCACCTCTAGATTATCAAGCATCATCTAGGTCAAGCTTCAAAGCTTTGCCTTTCTGTTTGACTAAAGTCATCTGCTGTATGTTTATAAACAGATCTCTTTGTTCCTTCCTGTTATCTCCATAGAAGTCATGGTTAGGGAGCAGGGGAGTGAGACGAGGGACTGTTCCTGTTGCTATGAGACAAGACAGAAGTGATGACTTAGATGAATAAGGAACATGTCTGGTGAAGAGGCTAAATCCTCTGTAATATGTAATACTGACTGCATGGTCACATCCCACTGGTCACGCTGTGGTAGGCCCGTTATGGGAATGAATGAGGTGCTTTCAGCCAAAGAACGAGTGGCATGTTGAACAAGATAATCTTCTCTTCCAGCACCCAGCAACAACTCTCCCACCCACACACTCATTCAAATGATCTCAGAAATACACCTTTCATTTAGCGAAATGCAGACGCGGAATCCTTTTCACATCTGTTGCTGTCGTAAACACAACGGAATCAGAGAGAATTTATGGGTAATGGCCTGTTAAAGCGTCTGGGCCGCTCCCCAAAAACCTAGCCTAGCTGTCGTCTAACGTTTGAGTACAAGCCAAAAAAACGAGGGAAAAAAATCTACAAAATTCACCAGAAAAACAATTAACGACGTCGAACATTGGGAGATAATTATGCTGACGACAGATCTCCCAGACCTCAGCGGTTCCACCTGTTGTGTGGTATTCCTGTAATGCTGCCACGCACCTAATTAAACAGCAGATTGAACCTCTGAGAGGCTAGACGACATAATGACCACCTCATTCACCCAGAGAAAAATGTCTTGAAATTACACAAAAATAAAGGACTATTTTCTCTCAGTTTATAAACAATAGCTCAGTGATTCACATTGGGGGGTCTAATCAGATCGTATCACTCCGCGACTAGCATGTAATGTGTAATCAGTGGAGGTCGACTATGTTTAGGGTGGTTGTGATAAGACCATCGGACATTTTGAATCACAAAACATGCCCAGGTTGGTTAGGGATGGATCATTTTTTAAACCAGACACACGTTTGGTTTCCTTGACCTATCATTTCCCCGACGGTACCTCAAACGTTAAATGACACAGGGCTTAATTCAGTGGTTATGGATTGCTATTACCCCTCTCTTATATGAGTAGATGCTTCCTGTTTTAAGTTTAAATGCATATATGGGGGATATAGGTTCGTAAATAAATACACTTAGGAAACTCTGTTGGGCTCCATTGAACTCCAAACCTAGTTGAGATTGATGAGGCTGTGTTGAAGTAGCTTCTTTGTCTCTCTTACTTGGCAGTCAAAACATGAGAGGATGGGTGGGAGGCATACAAGCATTAGAGAGGAATACTATGTACACCACAGACAGGAGAATGAGACACTTCTTTGGACACGAGTGTGAAAGAGAGAGTGATCAGAAAGTGATCCGAGGGCAGTGTAGAAGCCAGGACTCTGGAACAGACTGTGTCCAGAACACGCACATCAAAGACATGGTGTAGTCTGTTTCTTTACAAACAGCGTAGTGTCATGCCTGCTTACCAAATCGCACCCTATTCCCAATATAGTGCACTACTTTCGTGGTCTGTCCGTTCGTCTGTGTGGCTTGTCAAAAGACTCCTTCAGAATACATATATAATCCCTGTGGAGTTGAGGTTTAGGGTGACAACACATTAAACATTACACTTCTATTGAGGAATGTCCAGCGGGCAGCTGAAAAGTATACTAGTTACATTGTGACGGTATGCTTGATTCAGTCCTTGTACTGGACTAAGCCTTTCTAAGGGCGGGATCCTCTCCGGTGTTTTTACTCCAAACAAACCTACATGAACAGACCATCACCCTCCACCAGTAGAAGGAATGAAAGGAGAGAGGGATGAATGGGGTGATGGAGGAGACAGGGGTGGGTGGAAACGACGTAGTGGAGGAGAGGGAGGAAAGGAGGGAGGAGAGGAAAGTGTGTGTTGATCTCCTGTTTCCGTAAGTGGTTTCTGTAGGGTGTCGTTAAGCAAACAGGGGTGAAGTGGAATCGGGAACGCCAGGAGGAGTCTGGTGTTGGTCAACTGGAATACTAGGAATAGTGATGCCAGGAGGAGTCTGGTGTTGGTCAACTGGAATACTAGGAATAGTGATGCCAGGAGGAGTCTGGTGTTGGTCAACTGGAATACTAGGAATAGTGATGCCAGGAGGAGTCTGGTGTTGGTCAACTGGAATACTAGGAATAGTGATGCCAGGAGGAGTCTGGTGTTGGTCAACTGGAATACTAGGAATGGTGATGCAGGAATGGTGATGCAGAAGGTTAGTGTAGTGATACATGACAGACAACACCAAGTTTAGGCACCCGCCCAAACTGTGTGTGCATTTGTGTGTGTGTGTTAGCTTCTCTCAGACAGAGAGAGAGACAAACAGAGAGAGAGAGAGAGAGAGAGAGAGAGAGAGAGAGAGAGAGAGAGAGAGAGGAAAGTGAGAGAGAGAGAGAGAGAGAGAGAGAGAGAGACAGGAAAGAAACACATTTAGACCCAACAAAATTGGGAGAATCTTGAATGCAGCCCAGCCATGCAATTTATAAACTTGATCTCCACTATAAAAAGCATCTAGACATTATCTCACATCTAACTAAATATTAGAGTTTTTCTTGGTCCTTTTGAGGAACAACTCAGGACCCAAATTTGAGTCTCCCAGTGTCTTTGTTTTTCTCCTGTGTCCCTTCTGCCAAGTGGTCGGAGGCGAGTGTTTAACTCTCCATAACATCGTCGGCACCCCCATTCACACTCAGTGAACACTGTCAGTGGCTTTTCCCAAATAGAGGGCGGGAATTTTAATAGGAGGCTCATAAATGGACCGCCGTTCCTCATCTCTCAACAGTAAAAACACCCACTCTCTGTCTCTCTGTGTCTCTGTCTCTCTGTGTCTCTGTCTCTCTGTGTCTCTATGTCTCTGTCTCTCTGTGTCTCTGTCTCTCTGTGTCTCTGTCTCTCTGTCTCTCTGTCTCTCTGTGTCTCTGTCTCACTGTGTCTCTGCCTCTCTGTGTCTCTGTCTCTCTGTGTCTCTGTCTCTCTGTGTCTCTGTCTCTCTGTGTCTCTGTGTCTCTGTCTCTCTGTGTCTCTGTCTCTCTGTGTCTCTGTCTCTCTGTGTATCTGTGTCTCTGTCTCTCTGTGTCTCTGTCTCTCTGTGTCTCTGAACATTATGATTGGTGTATCTGTATCTGTCTCTGTGTCTCTGTCTCTCTGTGTCTCTGTCTCTCTGTGTCTCTGAACATTATGATTGGTGTATCTGTATCTGTCTCTGTGTCTCTGTCTCTTTCACTCTGTCATTGAAGGAAGGAAATTATCCTGGGTCAACTTTCATTCTAAGTGCAAACATCTTAATTAACTATCCTGTTGGTCTTCCTCAATGTGATAACCATTGTGGTCATTTTCTTCAAAGGCAAGAGGGAGGGAAGGAAGGGTGGTAAGGGGAGAGGGAGGGAGGTGTGGTAAGGGGAGATGGAGGGTAGAGAGGGAGGGAGGTGTGGTAAGGGGAGAGGGAGGGTAGAGGGGGAGGGAGGTGTGGTAAGGGGATAGGGAGTGTAGAGAGGGAGGGTGGTAAGGGGAGAGGGAGGGTAGAGAGGGAGGGAGGGGTGGAAAGGGGACAGGGAGGGTAGAGAGGGAGGGAGGGGTGGTAAAGGGAGCGGGAGGGTAGAGAGGGAGGGAGGGGTGGTAAGGGGAGCGGGAGGGTAGAGAGGGATGGAGGGGTGGTAAGGGGAGCGGGAGGGTAGAGAGGGAGGGAGGGTAGAGAGGGAGGGAGGGGTAGTAAGGGGAGCGGGAGGGTAGAGAGGGAGGGAGGGGTGGTAAGGGGAGACGGAGGGTAGAGAGGGAGGGAGGGGTGGTAAGGGGAGAGGGAGGGGTGGTAAGGGGAGAGGGAGGGTAGAGAGGGAGGGAGGGGTGGTAAGGGGAGTAGGAGGGGTGGTAAGGGGAGCGGGAGGGGTGGTAAGGAGAGCGGGAGGTTAGAGAGGGAGGGAGGAGTGGTAAGGGGAGAGGGAGGGGTGGTAAGGTGGTCTGTGTATCAGTGGAGAGAGAACTCGTAATGCCTCTAAAACATTTCCATACCCCTATGAGTCCCACATGGCACCCTATTCCCTTCATAGTGCACTACTTTTGACCAAAGCACCATGGCCCCTCATCAAAAGTAGTGCACTATATAGGGAATAGAGTGCCATTTGGTACTCAACACAATCTGGTCTGGCCCAGTATCCAACTGGCTGGATGACCTGAAATAACCTCAGTGTGTTATGTTCTCCCAAAATCTGCCGAGGTGTGTATGTGTGTGTGCGTGTGTGTGCGTGTGCGCATGCGCGTTAGCTTCCGTGCGTGTGTGTGCATGAGTGTGTGGTTTTGCGCTTAAGTAGGGTGAGCCGTGTCTTCAATAATACTGAGAGGAACCCAGGATACAAACCACTGACAGCGACCACGAACACGACCACTGACACCAACCACGGATACAAACACAGATACCGACCACAGATACCAGAAATCTACACACAATACCCCATAATGACAAATCGAAAAAAAAATGTTTTTTAGAAATGTTAGCCAATGTATTCAAAATAAAAAACAGAAACACCTGAATAAGTATTCAGACTCTTTGCTATGAGACTTGAAATTGAGATCAGGTGCATCCTGCTATGATTGATAGTCCTTGAGATGTTTCTACAACTTGATTGGAGTTCAACTGTGCTAAATTCAATTGATTGGACATGATTTGGAAAGTCACACACCTGTATATATAAGGTCCCACAGTTGACAGTGCATGTCAGAGCAAAAACCAAGCCATGAGGTCAAAGGAATTGTCTGTAGAGCTCCGAGACAGGATCGTGTCGAGGCACAAAGGTTTTGGTACCCTGTGGAAGGGTACCAAAACATTTCTGTAGCATTGGAAGGTCCTCAAGAACACAGTGGCCTCCATCATTCTTAAATGGAAAAAGTTTGGAACACCAAGACTCTTCCTGGAGCTGGCCGCCCGGTCAAACTGAGCAATCAGGGGAGAAGGGCCTTGGTCAGGGAGGTGACCAAGAACCTCATGGTCACTCTGACAGAGCTCTAGAGTTCCTCTGTGGAGATGGGAGAACCTTCCATGAGGACAACCATCTCTGCAGCACTCCACCAATCAGGCCTTTATGGAAGAGTGGCCAGATGGAAGCCACTCCTCAGTAAAAGGCACATGACAGCCTGCTTGGAGTTTGCCAAAAGGCACCTAAAGGACACTCATACCATGAGAAACAAGATTCTCTGGTCTGATGAAACGAAGAATGAACTCTTTGGCCTGAATGCCAAGCGTCACGTGGGGAAGAAACCTGGCACCATCCCTACGGGGAAGGATGTTGGTGGCAGCATCATGCTTTGGGGATGTCTTTCAGCGGCAGGGACTGGGAGTGTCACGCCCTGACCATAGTTTACTTTGTATTTTCTATGTTTTGATTGGTCAGGGTGTGATCTGAGTGGGCATTCTATGTTTCATGTCTTGTTTGTCTATTTCTATGTTCAGCCTGATATGGTTCTCAGTCAGAGGCAGGTGTTCGTCATTGTCTCTGATTGGGAACCATATTTAGGTAGCCTGGGGTTCACTGTGTGTTTGTGGGTGATTGTTCCTGTCTATGTGTTTTCACCAGATAGGCTGTTTAGGTTTTCGTTACGTTCATCACGTTCTTTATTTTGTAGTGTTTGTATTGATTCGTGTTTTACGTTTGTTCATTAAAACATGGATCGCAATCTACACGCTGCATTTTGGTCCGACTCTCCTTCGTATGAAGACGAAACTCATTACAGAATCACCCACCACCAACGGACCAAGCGGCGTGTCAACAGGCAGCAGCAGCAGCGAAAGGAGGAGATACGTAGTAAGGATTTCTGGACATGGGAGGAAATCCTCGACGGGAGAGGACCCTGGGCTAAACCAGGGGAGTATAGCCGCACCAAGGTGCAGCCGAAGAAGGAACAGAGGCAGCAGGAGCAGCAGCAGCCGCAGTGGGAGAGAGCGTCATGGGAGTATGAATTAGATAATGGTGGACCATGGGCTCAACCGGGAGAATATCGCCGTCCCAAGGAAGAACTGGAGGCGGCGAAAGCTGAGAGGCGCAAATATGAGGAAGTAGCACGACGGAGCGGATGGAAGCCCGAGAGTAAGCCTCAAAAATTTCTTGGGGGGGGGCTAACAGGGAGTATGGCTACGCCAGGTCGCAGACCTGAGCCAACTCCCCCTGTTTATCGTGAGGAGCCAAGGAGGAGACCAGAACCGGTGTTGGAGGTAAGCGAAGCAGAGACTGTGAAGGAGTTAATGGAGAAATTGGAGGAGAGTGAAATGAGGGAGTTGCTGTGTTGGTGCTTTAAATATGATATTCGCCCGAAGGAGCGTGTCGGGGATTTATTGGCACCTGGGTCAGTGCTCTCTACTCGTCCTGAGGTGCGTGCTAGTCAGCTGGTGAAGACAGTGCCAGTCTCACGCACCAGGCCTCCTGTGTACCTCCCTAGCCTTGCATGTCCTGTGCCAACACCGCTCTCAAGATCTCCAGTACGCCTTCTCGGTCTAACCCATCCTGTGCCACCTCCACACCCCAGCCCTCCGGTAGCAGCTCCCCGCACTAGGCTTCCTGTGCGTGTCCTCGGCCCAGTACCACCAGTGCCAGCACCACGCATCAGGCCTACAGTGCGCCTCGCCTGTTTAGCGCTGTCGGAGCCTTCCTCCTCTCCAGCGCTGTCGGAGTCTCTCACCTGTTCAGCGCTGCCAGAGCCTTCCTCCTCTTCAGCGCTGTTGGAGTCTCCCGCCGGTTTAGCGCTGTCAGAGCTTTCCGCCTCTACAGCGTTGCCGGAGTCTCCCGCCTGTTCAGAACTGCCAGTTAGCATAGAGCTGCCAGTTAGCATAGAGCTGCCAGTTAGCATAGAGCTGCCAGTTAGCATAGAGCTGCCAGTCTGCAAGGAGCTGCCAGTCTGCAAGGAGCTGCCAGTCTGCAAGGAGCTGCCAGTCTGCAAGGAGCCGCCAGAGCTGCCTGTCTGCAGGATGCCGCCAAAGCTGCCAGTCTGCAAGGAGCCGCCAAAGCTGCCAGTCTGCAAGGAGCCGCCAGAGCTGCCAGTCTGCAAGGAGCCGCCAGAGCTGCCAGTTAGCATGGAGCAGCCAGGGCCGCCAGTCAGCATGGAGCAGCCAGGGCCGCCAGTCAGCATGGAGCAGCCAGGGCCGCCAGTCAGCATGGAGCAGCCAGGGCCGCCAGTCAGCATGGAGCAGCCAGTCAGCATGGAGCAGCCAGTCAGCATGGAGCAGCCAGAGCAGCCAGTCAGCATGGAGCAGCCAGAGCTGCCAGTCAGCATGGAGCAGTCAGTCAGCATGGAGCAGCCAGAGCTGCCAGTCAGCATGGAGCAGCCAGTCATCATGGAGCAGCCAGAGCAGTCTGCCAGCATGGAGCAGCCAGAGCTGTCAGTCAGCATGGAGCAGCCAGAGCTTCCAGATCTGCCAGTCGTCCAGACTCTTCCAGATCTGCCAGTCGTCCAGACTCTTCCAGATCTGCCAGTCGACCAGACTCTTCCAGATCTGCCAGTCGACCAGACTCTTCCAGATCTGCCAGTCGACCAGACTCTTCCAGATCTGCCAGTCGACCAGACGCTTCCAGATCTGCCAGTCGATCAGACTCTTCCAGATCTGCCAGTCGTCCAGACTCTTCCAGATCTGCCAGTCGTCCAGACTCTTCCAGATCTGCCAGTCGTCCAGACTCTTCCAGATCTGCCAGTCGTCCAGACTCTTCCAGATCTGCCAGTCGTCCAGACTCTTCCAGATCTGCCAGTCGTCCAGACTCTTCCAGATCTGCCAGTCGTCCAGACTCTTCCAGATCTGCCAGTCGACCAGACTCTTCCAGATCTGCCAGTCGACCAGATTCTCCCAGATCCGCCAGTCGACCAGATTCTCCCAGATCCGCCAGTCGACCAGATTCTCCCAGATCCGCCAGTCGACCAGATTCTCCCAGATCCGCCAGTCGACATTCTCCCAGATCCGCCAGTCGACCAGATTCTTCCAGATCTGCTAGTCGACCAGGATCTGCTGAAACCGCCAGCCAGCCAGGTTCTGGTAGTTTCTACTACCTGCCTGGGCTTCCTCTCAGTGCTGAGCTTCTTCTCAGTGCTGAGCTTCCTCTCAGTGCTGAGCTACCCATCTGTCCCGAGTTACCTCTGTCCCGAGCTGTCCCTCTGTCCCATGTTATCATTGTGGTGGGTAACCTATTTAGGGACGTTTAGGAGGGGGATTAAAACTGTCATGGAGTGGGGTCCACGTCCAGCGCCAGAGCCGCCACCGCGGACAGATGCCCACCCAGACCCTCCCCTATAGGTTCAGGTTTTGCGGCCGGAGTCCGCACCTTGGGGGGGGGTACTGTCACGCCCTGACCATAGTTTACTTTGTATTTTCTATGTTTTGATTGGTCAGGGTGTGATCTGAGTGGGCATTCTATGTTTCATGTCTTGTTTGTCTATTTCTATGTTCAGCCTGATATGGTTCTCAGTCAGAGGCAGGTGTTCGTCATTGTCTCTGATTGGGAACCATATTTAGGTAGCCTGGGGTTCACTGTGTGTTTGTGGGTGATTGTTCCTGTCTATGTGTTTTCACCAGATAGGCTGTTTAGGTTTTCGTTACGTTCATCACGTTCTTTATTTTGTAGTGTTTGTATTGATTCGTGTTTTACGTTTGTTCATTAAAACATGGATCGCAATCTACACGCTGCATTTTGGTCCGACTCTCCTTCACACCTAGAAAACCGTTACAGGGAGACTAGTCAGGATCGATGGAAAGATGAACCGAGGAAAGTACAGAGAGATCCTTGATGAAAACCTGCTCCAGAGCATTCAGGACTTCAGACTGGGGCGAAGGTTCACCTTCCAACAGGACAACGACTCTAAGCACACAGCCAAGACAACACAGGAGTGGTTTCAGTCACTGAATGTCCTTGAGGGACCCAGCCAGAGCCCAGCCTTGAACCCGATCAAACATCTCTGGAGAGACCTGAAAATAGCTATGCTGCAACGCTCCCCTTCCAACCTGACAGAGCTTGAGAGGATCTGCAGAGAAGAATGGGAGAAATTCCCCAAATACAGGTGTGCCAAACTTGTAGCATCAATCCCAAGAAGATACGATGCTATAATTGCTGCCAAATGTGCTTCAGCAAAGTACTGAGTAAATGGTCTGAATACTTATGCAAATGTGATATTTTATTTGTTAATTTTTAAGAAATTTGCAGACATTTCTAAAAACGTGTTTTTGCTTTGTCTTTATTGTGTGTAGATTGATGAGGGAAAATAAACATTTTCATCAATTTTAGAATCAGGCTTTAACATAACGAAACGTGGAAAAAAGTCAAGGGGCCTGAATACTTTCCCAATGAATAAATCACATGGTATTTCGGAGTTCACAACTTTCTCAGTCAGAGAATGTGGGAGGAGACTGCTGATATAGGGGCAGGGGTTGTTATTGAGTAGTGAGAAATTAGACTAATTATAGAGGGAGGGGTTTGCTATTCAGTAGTGAAAATTGAGTGTGTTGGCTAATGTGTATAGATATAGCTTGCCGAAACAGTTGTTTTGAGTGTGACAAAAAATAGACATCGTATGACAAGGATGGAGAGGCTGTTTGTGGAGGGTTTGTGTGTTTATGTGTGTGTGTGTGTGTGTGTGTGTGTGTGTGTGTGTGTGTGTGTGTGTGTGTGTGTGTGTGTGTGTGTGTGTGTGTGTGTGTGTGTGAGAGTGTCAGTGTGTGTACTGCTATGTGTATGTGAGGCACGAGGAGTGAGTTAGAGTGTGTGTATGGGAAACAGGGAGAGAGGAGGTGGGGTTCAGGGTTCAGTTCTGCTAGAACAATTATCTTGTTCCTCAAACTTACCATTTAATGGAAACCCTAGGACTGCGCCAAACTACACGCCTGTCCTTAGGTATGAACCTCCAAAATGTGTTCCTCTTTCTCTCGCTGTCTCTGTCTCTGTCTCTCTCTCTCTCTCTCTCTCTCGCTGCCTCTCTCTTTCTCTCGCTGTCTCTGTCTCTGTCTCTCTCTCTCTCTTTCTCTCTCTCTCTCTCTCGCTGCCTCTCTCTTTCTCTTGCTGTCTCTCTCTGTCTCTCACTCCCTCTCTCTTTCTCTCGCTGTCTCTCTCTCTCTCTCTCTCTCTGTCTCTCTCTCTCTCTTTCTCTCTCTCTCTCTCTCGCTCCCTCTCTCTTTCTCTCGCTGTCTCTCTCTTTCTCTCGCTGTCTCTCTCTCTCTCTCTCTCTGTCTCTCTCTCTCTCTTTCTCTCTCTCTCTCTCGCTGCCTCTCTCTTTCTCTTGCTGTCTCTCTCTGTCTCTCGCTCCCTCTCTCTTTCTCTCGCTGTCTCTCTCTCTCTCTGTCTCTCTCTCTCTCTTTCTCTCGCTGTCTCTCTCTTTCTCTCGCTGTCTCTCTCTCTCTCTCTCTCTGTCTCTCTCTCTCTCTTTCTCTCTCTCTCTCTCTCGCTGCCTCTCTCTTTCTCTTGCTGTCTCTCTCTGTCTCTCGCTCCCTCTCTCTTTCTCTCGCTGTCTCTCTCTCTCTCTCTCTCTGTCTCTCTCTCTCTCACTCCCTCTCTCTCGCTGTCTCTCTCTCTCTCTCTCTGTCTCTCTCTCTCTGTCTCTCGCTCCCTCTCTCTTTCTCTCGCTGTCTCTCTCTCTCTCTCTCTCTGTCTCTCTCTCTCTCACTCCCTCTCTCTCTCTGTCTCTCTCTCTCTCTCTCTCTCTCTCTCTCTCTCTCTCTCTGTCTCTCTCTCTCTCACTCCCTCTCTCTCTCTGTCTCTCTCTCTCTCTCTCTCTCTCTCTCTTTCTCTCGCTGTCTCTCTCTTTCTCTTTTTAGTTCTTTAAAAACAAATATTTTTATTGGAGACTTGACTTCACAAAGTTGCTATCAGTTTTACAGGCGTGGAGAAAGAAAGTCCATGATAATTCTCCTGAACATTATTTCCCTGCATGTTCCTCTCTTTCCACAGACAGGGGTGTTCTCTCTCTGTCCCGCTCTGTTATAATGCTAATGCCATGTGAACGCGGTAATATGAGTTAGTGTAACCAGTCAGCAGCGGGTCGTATGTGAGGTATAGACCTACTGGTATAATTCCATTAACAACATCATGCATGTGAGTTGAGTATCCAGCTAAAACTCCATTACCTGTCGCAATGCTGTAAAGGGGTTTCCTAGTTAGCTACAGTTATGACTAAGGAGACACAGCCCAGTCAAAATATAATAAAAGGGTGGATATGACCCCACTGCTACAGTCTGGTCTGTGTGGTACAGGAAAAAAGAGGGTCCTACTGGTCTCTCCGACTGTCTGACTGGAGTCACGTTGAGACAGGCCATGTTACTGGTCTCTCCTACTGTCTGACTGGAGTCACATTGAGACAGGCCACGTTACTGGTCTCTCCTACTGACTGACTGGAGTCACGTTGAGACAGGCCATGTTACTGGTCTCTCCTACTGACTGACTGGAGTCACGTTGAGACAGGCCATGTTACTGGTCTTTCCTACTGTCTGACTGGAGTCACATTGAGACAGGCCATGTTACTGGTCTCACCTACTGTCTGACTGGAGTCACATTGAGACAGGCCATGTTACTGGTCTCACCTACTGTCTGACTGAAGTCACATTGAGACAGGCCATGTTACTGGTCTCTCCTACTGTCTGACTGGAGTCACATTGAGACAGGCCATGATACTGGTCTCTCCTACTGTCTGACTGAAGTCACATTGAGACAGGCCATGATACTGGTCTCTCCTACTGTCTGACTGAAGTCACATTGAGACAGGCCATGTTACTGGTCTCTCCTACTGTCTGACTGAAGTCACATTGAGACAGGCCATGATACTGGTCTCTCCTACTGTCTGACTGAAGTCACATTGAGACAGGCCATGTTACTGGTCTCTCCTACTGTCTGACTGGAGTCACATTGAGACAGGCCATGTTACTGGTCTCTCCTACTGTCTGACTGGAGTCACGTTGAGACAGGCCATGTTACTGGTCTCTCCTACTGTCTGACTGGAGTCACGTTGAGACAGGCCATGTTACTGGTCTGAGAGAGAGAGAGAGAGAGAGAGAGAGAGAGAGAGAGAAAGAGAGAGAGAGACGTCAAATGAAAAGATAATTACCTGAGTCTCAGGACTAGGCTGTCTGCAAACAACCCCTTAATGACTCAAAGTCCCGCCGCATGCAAATCACCCACAAAACCTTTCTCAAATCCCTTTTCCGTTGCTGAGAAAGCAGTCTGCCTGACGCGCCTCTTCAGTATGACTCCATATGGTTTGGACCAGAACGTGTTTACTTAGGTTTGGGGAGAGGGGGCGAAAACCAAACACTCTCAAGTTTTCTGACAAAGCAACCAACCCCTCTGATCCTCAGCAATCACCCCCATTCCTCCCCCTCTTCACCTCCTCACCCTCAACCCACAACTTTAACAGAAGAGAGGGGGGAAAAAAACATATATGAGAATCTATGTGAGAATCAGCCTGCGTTGCATTTGTACAAGCTACAGTTAGCTTTTCACATGTAGAAAGGGAATTGAATCAATCAGAATGACCTGTATGTCACTAACGAACAGTTTTGAGACTCCGAGGGGCACACTGTGGCTGTTTGTTTGGAATGACACAGGGACAGGGAGAGTACAGTACCAACTATAAGTGCTGTACCAGCAATATGTCTTACCGAACCTACACCTCTATCACACATACAAATACCCTGCATGGCTGTAGTAATGTGTCTCTATTTCTACTAACGAATTATTGACATAAGATATGACACACATAACAACCCAGTACAGCGAGCAGCCTAATCAAATCAAATCAAAGTTTATTTGTCACGTGCGCCGAATACAACAGGTGTAGGTGGACCTTACAGTGAAATGCTTACTTACAGGCTCTAACCAACAATGCGGGAAAAAAAGTGTGTGTGTGTGTGTGTGTGTGTGTGTGTGTGTGTGTGTGTGTGTGTGTGTGTGTGTGTGTGTGTGTGTGTGTGTGTGTGTGTGTGTGTGTGTAGGTAAGTAAAGAAATAAAACAACAGTAAAAAGACATTAGAAAGTAACAGTAGCAAGGCTGTATACAGACACCTGTTAGTCAGGCTTATTGAGGTAGTATGTACATGTAGATATGGTTAAGGTGACTGTGCATATATGACGAACAGAGTAGCAAGAGCGTAAAAGAGGGGTTGGCGGGTGGAGGGACACTGCAGATAGCCCGGTTAGCCAATGTGCGGGAGCACTGGGCCATTTAGGTAGTATGTACATGAATGTATAGTTAAAGTGACTATGCATATAAGATAAACAGAGAGTAGCAGTAGAGTAAAAGAGGGGTTGGGGGGAGGCACATAATGCAAATAGTCCGGGTAACCATTAATCTCCTATAATCCTATAATCTCTATGTTCTCTATGGGCTTTATGTTCTCTATATTATCTATGGGTTAAATGGGCTCTTTCGGCTCTATGGGCTATATGGGCTCTATAGGCTCTATGGGCTTTATGTTATGCTAACACAACATGGTAGCAACACAACATGGTAGCAGCACAACATGGTAGCAGCACAACATGGTAGCAGCACAACATGGTAGCAGCACAACATGGTAGCAACGCAACATGGTAGCAGCACAACATGGTAGCAACGCAACATGGTAGCAGCACAAAATATGGTAAAAACATTATTGGGCACAGACAGCAGCACAAAGGTAGAGACAACAACACTTTACGCAAGGCAACCACAACTGTCAGTAAGATTGTCCATGATTGAGTCTTGGAATGAAGAGATTGAGATAAAACTGTCCAGTTTGTGTGTTTGTTGCAGCTGGTTCCGTCCGATGCTGAGAAAGCAGTCTGCTTGCGTCTCTTTTTTATGACTCCAAATGGCTTGGACCAGAACGTGTTTAGTAAAACACAGATAATGGAAGTGAGTAAGATGAAATTGAGGAGGGGGTTGGAGAGGAATAGAGAGATGGAGAGAGAGGAGAGGGTTGGAGAGGAATAGAGAGATGGAGAGAGAGGAGAGGAATAGAGAGATGGAGAGAGAGGAGGGGGTTGGAGAGGAATAGAGAGATGGAGAGAGAGGAGAGGAATAGAGAGATGGAGAGAGAGGAGAGGAATAGAGAGATGGAGAGAGAGGAGAGGGTTGGAGAGGAATAGAGAGATGAGAGAGAGGAGAGGAATAGAGAGATGGAGAGAGAGGAGAGGAATAGAGAGATGGAGAGAGAGGAGAGGAATAGAGAGATGGAGAGAGAGGAGAGGGTTGGAGAGGAATAGAGAGATGGAGAGAGAGGAGAGGGTTGGAGAGGAATAGAGAGATGGAGAGAGATGGAGGGGGTTGGAGAGGAATAGAGAGATGGAGAGAGAGGAGAGGAATAGAGAGATGGATGGGGTTTGAGAGGAATAGAGAGATGGATGGGTTGGAGAGGAATAGAGAGATGGAGGGGGTTGGAGAGTAATAGAGCAATGGAGGCGGTTGGAGAGGAATAGAGAGATGGAGGGGGTTGGAGAGGAATAGAGAGATGGAGAGAGAGGAGAGGAATAGAGAGATGGAGGGGGTTGGAGAGGAATATAGAGATGGAGGGGGTTTGAGAGGAATAGAGAGATGGAGGGGGTTGGAGAGGAGTAGAGAGATGGATGGGTTGGAGAGGAATAGAGAGATGGAGAGAGAGGAGAGGAATAGAGAGATGGAGAGGGTTGGAGAGGAATAGAGAGATGGATGGGGTTGGAGAGGAATAGAGAGATGGAGAGAGAGGAGAGGAATAGAGAGATGGATGTGGTTGGAGAGGAATAGAGAGATGGAAGGGGTTGGAGAGGAATAGAGAGATGGAGAGAGAGTAGAGGGTTGGAAAGGAAGAGAGAGATGGAGAGAGATTTGCATTTTCCTCTCTCTCTCTCTCTCTCTCTCTCTCTCTGATCCTCTTTCCCCTCTCTCACTTCACCTTTTTCTCGTCCCCTCTCTCCCTCTCTCCCTTCTCCATCTCTACCTTTCTCTCTCCCTCGCTCCCCTCTCTCTCTCTACCTTTTTTGTATTCCCCTCTCTCCCTCTCTCCCCTCTCACTCTCTATCTTTCTCTCCCTCTCTAACTTTCTCTCTCCCTCTCTCCCCTCTCTGCCTCTCTAACTTCCTCTCTCCCTCTCTCCCCTCTCCCTCTCTAATGTTTTCTCTCTCCCTCTCTCCCTCTCTAACTTTCTCTCTCCCTCTCTCCCTCTCTCCCCTCTCCATCTCTGTTTTCTCTCTCCCCTCTCCCTCTCTAATGTTTTCTCTCTCTCCCTCTCTCCCCTCTCCCTCTCTAATGTTTTCTCTCTCCCCTCTCCCTCTCTCCCTCTCTAACTTTCTCTCTCCCTCTCTCCCCTCTCCCTCTCTAATGTTTTCTCTCTCTCCCTCTCTCCCCTCTCCCTCTCTGTTTTATCTCTCTCCCTCTCTCCCCTCTCCCTCTCTAATGTTTTCTCTCTCCCTCTCTCCCCTCTCCCTCTCTAATGTTTTCTCTCTCTCCCTCTCTCCCCTCTCCCTCTCTAATGTTTTCTCTCTCCCCTCTCCCTCTCTAATGTTTTCTCTCTCTCCCTCTCTCCCCTCTCCCTCTCTAATGTTTTCTCTCTCCCCTGTCCCTCTCTCCCTCTCTAACTTTCTCTCTCCCTCTCTCCCCTCTCCCTCTCTAACTTTCTCGCTCCCTCTCTCCTTCTCTTTCTGGCTCCTTCACTCTACCTAATAAGAGGACTGTGGTTTTATTGAATGGCATAAACGGCCCTTAAAATGCTTTTTGAATGACTAGTGTGAGGGAGTGTATGTGTGTGTGTGTGTGTGTGTGTGTCTGTACATTCTGTCTGTGTGTGTATGTACACACACTGAAAACCCGTTTCCATGCACAATGCCAAATTTCTTTCACCCCCCTTATCCTGAAGTTTACCACACATCCTACAGTGGTGGTTGCACTTTGTTTTTCAACTAGATTTCTCTTCCCTAACCATACCACGGGGAAAACAGATTACCTCTCACACACAGCATGTGGTCATGGCTACTATTTGCTTATCGTGCAAACACACGTGTGCGAGTAAAAGGCAGTCTAGCGTAGATAGATACTGTTCAGTAGTTCTCATTCAGGGCAAATCCTTAACAGCTGGGTTAAGATAGCTGTCTCGAGCCTGACCTGGCTGTGGGGCAGATTTGGAATAATATCTCAACCCACATTCCCATGTGTCTATAGACTATGAACTAGCATTAATAACAGTTGGAGACTGTGAGCTAGCATTAATAACAGTTATAGACTGTGAGCTAGCATTAATAACAGTTATAGACTGTGAGCTAGCATTAATAACAGTTATAGACTGTGAGCTATCATTAATAACAGTTATAGACTATGAGCTAGCAATAATAACAGTTATAGACTGTGAGCTAGCATTAATAACAGTTATAGACTGTGAGCTAGCATTAATAACAGTTGTAGACTGTGAGCTAGCATTAATAACAGTTATAGACTGTGAGCTATCATTAATAACAGTTATAGACTATGAGCTAGCAATAATAACAGTTATAGACTGTGAGCTAGCATTAATAACAGTTATAGACTGTGAGCTAGCATTAATAACAGTTGTAGACTGTGAGCTAGCATTAATAACAGTTATAGACTGTGAGCTAGCATTAATAACAGTTGTAGACTGTGAGCTAGCATTAATAACAGTTGTAGACTGTGAGCTAGCATTAATAACAGTTATAGACTGTGAGCTAGCATTAATAACAGTTATAGACTGTGAGCTAGCATTAATAACAGTTATAGACTGTGAGCTATCATTAATAACAGTTATAGACTATGAGCTAGCAATAATAACAGTTATAGACTGTGAGCTAGCATTAATAACAGTTGTAGACTGTGAGCTAGCATTAATAACAGTTGTAGACTGTGAGCTAGCAATAATAACAGTTGTAGACTGTGAGCTAGCATCAATAACAGTTGTAGACTGTGAGCTAGCTTTAATAACAGTTGTAGACTGTGAGCTAGCATCAATAACAGTTGTAGACTGTGAGCTAGCATCAATAACAGTTGTAGACTGTGAGCTAGCATTAATAACAGTTGTAGACTGTGAGCTATCATCAATAACAGTTGTAGACTGTGAGCTAGCATTAATAACAGTTGTAGACTGTGAGCTAGCATTAATAACAGTTGTAGACTGTGAGCTATCATCAATAACAGTTGTAGACTGTGAGCTAGCATTAATAACAGTTGTAGACTGTGAGCTAGCATTAAAAAATAAAAACAATGAAAATAAAAACAGAAATACAGAAACTGAGAGACTAAAAAAGGAAAAGCAAAGCTAAAATGGTGTGTTTTTAGATCTCCTTTAAATATGTCCACAGTTTTGGCCCCCCTCAGGTTCTCTGGCAGGCTAATGTAGAGGCTTGGGGCATTACAACTAAAAGCTGCCTCTCTACGCTTCTTGGTCCAAGACTTTGGGATAGTTAAAAGGCCAGTGACAGAGGACCTGAGGGACCTACTGGGAACATAACTCAAAAGCAAGTCTGACATGTATTGTGGTGCACAATCGTGGATTGATTTAAAAACCAATAGAAGAATCTTCAAATGAATTCTAGAACTCACAGGCAGCCAGTGCAGAGACCTTTAAAACCGGTGTAATGTGTGCTCTCCATCCGGTCTTGGTCTGTACCCATGCTGCAGTATTCTGTATGTTTTACAGTGCAGAGACCTTTAACACGGGTATAATGTGTGCGCTCTGTCTGGTCTTGGTCAATACCCATGCTGCAGTATTGTAACGGCGTTCGTCTGTAGGAGGAGGAGAAGCGGACCAAAGCGCAGCGTGGTGGTTGTTCATTGTATTTTATTCACGACACTATACATGAACAAACTAACGAAAAAACAAGAAACGTGAGAACTCAAAACCTAATACAGCCTATCTGGTGAATACTACACAAAGACAGGAACAATCACCCACAAACACACAGTGAAACCCAGGCTACCTAAGTATGATTCTCAATCAGAGACAACTAATGACACCTGCCTCTGATTGAGAACCATACTAGGCCGAAAACATAGAAATGCCCCAAAACATAGAAAAACAAACATAGACTGCCCACCCAACTCACGCCCTGACCATACTAAATAAATACAAAACAACAGAAATAGAGGTCAGAACGTGACAGTACCCCCCCCCCAAAGGTGCGGACTCCGGCCGCAAAACCTTGACCTATAGGGGAGGGTCTGGGTGGGCGTCTGTCCGCGGTGGCGGCTCTGGTGCGGGACGCGGACCCCACTTCACCATTGTCTTAGTCCGCCTTATTGTCCGCCTCCCTGGCTTACTCACCATGGCGACCCCTCTCAATGACCCCACTGGACAGAGGGGCTGCTCGGGACAGAGGGGCAGCTCGGGACCGAGGTGAAGCAGCTGCTCGGGACAGAGGGACAACTGCTCGGGACAGAGGGGCGATAGCAGCTCGGGACAGAGGGGCGATAGCTGCTCGAGACAGAGGGGCGGCAGCTGCTCGGGACAGAGGGGCAGCTGCTCGGGACAGAGGGGCAGCTGCTCGGGACAGAGGGGCAGCTGCTCGGGACAGAGGGGCGGCAGCAGCTTGGGACAGAGGGGCGACAGCTGCTCTGGACAGAGGGGCAGCTGCTCGGGCGGCCCCTGGCTGACTGACGGCACTGGCGGCCCCTGGCTTACTGGCGGCCCCTGGCTGACTGGCGGCACTGGCGGCCCCTGGCTGACTGGCGGCACTGGCGGCCCCTGGCTGACTGGCGGCACTGGCGGCCCCTGGCTGACTGGCGGCACTGGCGGCCCCTGGCTGACTGGCGGCACTGGCGGCCCCTGGCTTACTGGCGGCCCCTGGCTTACTGGCGGCACTGGCGGCCCCTGGCTGACTGGCGGCCCCTGGCTGACTGGCGGCACTGGCGGCCCCTGGCTGACTGGCGGCACTGGCGGCCCCTGGGTGACTGGCGGCACTGGCGGCCCCTGGCTGACTGGCGGCACTGGCGGCCCCTGGCTGACGGGCGGCACTGGCGGCCCCTGGCAGACGGGCGGCACTGGCGGCCCCTGGCAGACGGGCGGCACTGGCGGCTCCTGGCAGACGGGCGGCACTGGCGGCTCCTGGCAGACGGGCGGCACTGGCGGCTCCTGGCAGACGGGCGGCACTGGCGGCGCTGGGCAGACGGGCGGCGCTGGCGGCGCTGGGCAGACGGGCGGCGCTGGGCAGACGGGCGGCGCTGGCGGCGCTGGGCAGACGGACGGCGCTGGCGCCGCTGGGCAGACGGACGGCGCTGGCGCCGCTGGGCAGACGGACGGCGCTGGCGGCGCTGGAGAGGAGGAAGGCTCTGGAACCGCCGGACTGACGGGCGGCACTGGCGGCGCTGGGCAGACGGGCGGCGTTGGCGGCGCTGGGCTGACGAGCGGCACTGGCGGCGCTGGAGAGGAGAGAGCCCCTGCAAGGATGGGCCGGAGAGACAGCCTGGTACGGGGAGCTGCCACCGGAGGGCTGGTGCGTGGAGGTGGTGACGGATAGACCGGGCCGTGCAGGCGCACTGGAGCTCTTGAGCACCGAGCCTGCCCAACCTTACCCGGTTGAATGGTCCCGGTCGCCCTGCCAGTGCGGCGAGGTGGAATAGCCCGCACTGGGCTATGCAGGCGAACCGGGGACACCGTGCGCAAGGCTGGTGCCATGTAAGCCGGCCCAAGGAGACGCACTGGAGACCAGATGCGTAGAGCCGGCTTCATGGCACTTGGCTCGATGCCCACTCTAGCCCGGCCGATACGCGGAGCTGGAATGTACCGCACCGGGCTGTGCACCCGCACTGGGGACACCGTGCGCTCCACAGCATAACACGGTGCCTGCCCGGTCTCTCTAGCCCCCCGGTAACCACAGGAAGTTGGCTCAGGTCTCCTACCTGGCGTAGCCATACTCCCTGTTAGCCCCCCCCCAAGAAATTTTTGGGGCTGACTCCCGGGCTTCCTTGCCAACCGTGTTCCCTCATATCGCCGGCTCCTCTCTCCGGCTGCCTCTGCTCTCCTCGCTGCCTCCACCTGTTCCCATGGAAGGCGATCCTTTCCCGCCAGGATCTCCTCCCATGTGTAGCAACCCTTGCCGTCCAACACATCGTCCCAAGTCCATTCCTCCTTGTGCCGATGTTGCCCGTTACCACGCCGCTTGGTCCTGTTGCGGTGGGTGATTCTGTAAGGGCGTTCGTCTGTAGGAGGAGGAGAAGCGGACCAAAGCGCAGCGTGGTGGTTGTTCATTGTATTTTATTCACGACACTATACATGAACAAACTAACGAAAAAACAAGAAACGTGAGAACTCAAAACCTAATACAGCCTATCTGGTGAATACTACACAAAGACAGGAACAATCACCCACAAACACACAGTGAAACCCAGGCTACCTAAGTATGATTCTCAATCAGAGACAACTAATGACACCTGCCTCTGATTGAGAACCATACTAGGCCGAAAACATAGAAATGCCCCAAAACATAGAAAAACAAACATAGACTGCCCACCCAACTCACGCCCTGACCATACTAAATAAATACAAAACAACAGAAATAGAGGTCAGAACGTGACAGTATTCTGTATGTTTTGCAGTTGACCATGTCTTTTTTTGTTGTTGTGTAGACCAGACAGGAGAGCGTTACAGTAGTGAAGGCTGCTTATAATAAAAGCATGGATGAGTCTCTCTGTATCAGCCGGAGAGAGAAACGTACGCACCTTGGAGATGTTCCTCAGGTGGTAAAAAGCTAACATACTTTTTTTTTTAGATTTTGAGAAATCTATGAGTTGTGCCAGGAGGTTTCCTGACTTCCTCAGGAATACTATGGGCTCTAGTGTTCACAAGCATTTAATAGGTCATTACTTGGTTCGTCAAACAGCATTTACCTCGTCAAACAGTATTATCATGAAAAACTCCTGGCCTTAGATAGGGGAAAACCCTTTGCCTGACCTTGGGTTAGTATTGCTGAATAACATCTCTCTTTGAGATGACCTGTAGAGGGGAAGGGACTGAGCAACAAACAGGCGTCTCCAAGCTTACAGACAGTCTGTGTGGTGTTATCCAAGTCTCTCGTTTCCTGCGTATTCACTCAGCCACCAAAAATGCATTGTGTGATGTGCTGTCCTCCTCTGCTCTCTGCAGCAGACTGAGACTAATTACTGACACATACCAGACACATAATGAAGGAGAGAGAAATGGACATATGGTGCATGCACCACATGCATACAATGTATTTGTGTGTGTGTGTGTGTGTGTGTGTGTTTGTGTGTTCCTCTGTGTGTGTGTGTGTGTGTGTGTGTGTGTGTGTGTGTGTGTGTGTGTGTGTGTGTGTGTGTGTGTGTGTGTGTGTGTGTGTGTGTAAAGGCATGAGTTTGTATTTGCGTCTGGGTGAGTGCGTCTGTGTGTGTTTGTATGTGTCACTGCGCCTGAGTGTGTGTATTTGTGTGCGCCTGTCTGTTTGTGTGTTCCTCTGTGTGTGTGTGTGTGTGCGTGCGTGCGTGAGTGTGTGTGTGTGTGTGTGTGTGTATTTGTGTGCGCCTGTCTGTTTGTGTGTTCCTCTGTGTGAGTGTGTGTGCGTGTGTGTGTGTGTATTTGTGTGCGCCTGTCTGTTTGTGTGTTCCTCTGTGTGTGTGTGTGTGTGTGTGTGTGTGTGTGTGTGTGTGTGTGTGTGTGTGTGTGTGTGTGTGTGTGTGTGTGTGTGTGTGTGTGTGTGTGTGTGTGTGTGTGTGTGTGTGAGTTTTTACTTGGGTGTTTCTTGTCAGCGGACGTACGTCTAAACAACTTCATCCAAGTGTGTTTCTGACCAGAAAACAGAAGTAAAGACCCTGACAAGAACTCTGCCTGGCCTTGTCTGGATAATAGACAGATATCGTCCACAGACAGACACAGACTCATTATCTACCCATTAAAAATATATGCAGAAAGAGAAAATAAATAAAAAACAAGCCAAACTGAATTGAATTCACAGACGGACAGAAACTGCAAATGGACTGTTGTGTCTGGCAGGACTGAGAACTATTTGGACAATTCAGAGAGAGAGAGAGAGAGAGAGAGAGACAGAGAGACAGAGAGACAGAGAGGGAGAGACAGAGGGGGAGAGAGAGAGAGAGTTACAGGCAATGTTTTTTTTCCTCTTTCTCTGAATAATCTAATAAAGACATAGGGATTCAGGAATGGGGAGATGGAGGGAGCGTCACATGGACTAGATTAGCAGATTAATCCATGTGCTGCACATTCCTCAACGGTACTACTTTTCCTCTACATTACTAGTTTCCCTCTAGATTACTTTCTCTCTTTTTGTTTCTTCTCCTCTTTTCTCTGATTGGAAAAGCAGTGGTAGGAAACCCATCCAGATCACCCGTTATAGAAGTCAGCGTTGACGTTGGGAGATGAAGTAGAAATCGGTCACTAGGGGCAACAGTGAGCATTGTTACCTTCAAGTAGGTTTTGGTTTCGCTAGGGTGTTGTGGATTGGCGTAAAGATCTGCCTCTAATTTCTGTTCCTAGAGCTGCCTCTAATTGCTGTTCCTAGATCTGCCTCTAATTGCTGTTCCTATATCTGCCTCTAATTGCTATTCCTAGGGCTGCCTCTAATTGCTGTTCCTAGATCTGCCTCTAATTGCTGTTCCTAGAGCTGCCTCTAATTGCTGTTCCTAGATTGGTCTCTTATTCTTTAGGTTGCCAGGACAGAATCCAGCAAACGTTTTTTAAAGACTATCCCAAACCTTAACCCTTACCGTAACAATTCAGAGTTAATGCCTAAACTTAACCTTAAACACTTTGTTATTTGACTTTTGCAACAACTTCTGAATTTGACGTTTGAGAAACATGGATAAACGTGTAATTCTGATGAGACACTGTGAGAGCTGGTTTGAGAAAGTCTTGTTACTGTGTGTGTGCATGTGTACGGTATGTGTGTGTTAGACTTTGCACTTAACCACATATCTAGGATCAGATTACCATTATACATTGGGTGAATACATTATACATTAGGTGAATGGGAAAAGACATTACATGAGCGATAGTATGTGGACACCTGCTCGTCAAACATCTCATTCCAAAACCATGGGCTTTAATATGGAGTTGGTCCCCCTTTGCTGCTATAACAGCCTCCATTCTCTGAGAAGACTTTAATATGGAGTTGGTCCCCCTTTGCTGCTATAACAGCCTCCACTCTTCTGGGAAGGCTTTAATATGGAGTTGGTCCCCCTTTGCTGCTATAACAGTCTCCACTCTTCTGGGAAGGCTTTAATATGGAGTTGGTCCCCCTTTGCTGCTATAACAGTCTCCACTCTTCTGGGAAGGCTTTAATATGGAGTTGGTCCCCCTTTGCTGCTATAACAGCCTCCACTCTTCTGGGAAGGCTTTAATATGGAGTTGGTCCCCCTTTGCTGCTATAACAGCCTCCATTCTTCTGGGAAGGCTTTAATATGGAGTTGGTCCCCCTTTGCTGCTATAACAGCCTCCACTCTTCTGGGAAGGCTTTAACATGGAGTTGGTCCCCCTTTGCTGCTATAACAGCCTCCACTCTTCTGTGAAGGCTTTCTATTAGATGTTGGAACATTGCTGCAGGGACTTGCTTCCATTCAGCCACAAGATCATTAGTGAGGTCGTGCGCTGATGTTGGGCGATTAGGCCTGGCTCACAGTCAGCGTTCCAATTCATCCCAAAGGTGTTTGATGGGGTCAACGCTCTGTGCAGGCCAGTCAAGTTCTTCCACACCAATCTCATCAAACCATTTCTGTATGGACCTCACTTTGTTCACAGGGGCAGTGTCATGCTAAAACAGGAAAGGGCCTCCCCCACACAAAGTTGGAAGCACAAAATCATCTAGAATGTCATTGTATGCTGTAGCGTTGACTTCCCTTCACCGGAACTACGGGGCTTAGCCCGAACCATGAAAAACAGCCCCAGACCATTATTCCACCAAACTTCATAGTTTGCACTATGCATTCGGGCAGGTAGCATTCTCCTGGCATCCGCCAACCCCTGCTTGATCCCTCAGACTGCCAGATGGTGAAGCGTTATTCATTACTCCCGAGAACATGATTTTTACACTCCTGTCAACACTTGGTATTGCGCATGCTGCTCTTAGGCTTGTGTGCAACTGCTCAGCCATGGAAACTAACAGTTCTCGTGGTGACGTTGCTTCCAGAGGAAGTTTGGAACTCGGTAGTGAGTGTTGCAACCAAGGACAGATGGTGCTTATGCGCTTCAGCACTCTGCGGTCCTTTTCTGTGAACTTGTGTGGCCTACCACTTCTTGACTGAGCCGTTGTTGCTCCTAGATGTTTCCACTTCACAATAACAGCACTTACAGTGGACCGGAGCAGCTCTAGCAGGGCAGAAATTTGACAAGCTGACCTGTTGCAAAGATGGCATCCTATGACATTGCCACATTGAAATTCACTGAGCTCTTCAGTAAGGCCATTCTACTGCCGATGTTTGTCTATGGAGATTGCATGGCTGTGTGCTCTATTTTATACACCTGTCAGCAACGGGTGTGGCTGAAATAACCGAATCCACTAATTTGAATGGGCGTCCACACATGTTTATATATTTAGTGTGTTTGACCCATGTCAGTGTAGTTAGGGTCAACTTCTACCTAATCCGCGGAGATAGCTCTGAATACTACCGTATGAAGGCAGCCTTATTGTCACGACTTCCGCCGAAGTTGTTTCCTCTCCTTGTTCAGGCGGTGTTCGGCGGTCGACGTCACCGACCTTCTAGCCATCGCTGATCCATTTTTCATTTTCCATTGGTTTTGTCTTGTCTTACTTCACACCTGGTTTCAATCCCATCAATTACATGTTGTGTATTTAACCCTCTGTTTCCCCTCATGTCCTTGTCGGTGATTGTTTGTTGTATGTTATTGGGCTAGTCATGTTCTGGTGTGCAACGGGTTTAATATTATTTTTGTATATATTGGTTTTCTAATTTTTTTTGTTGCATTTATTAAACTGCTCCGTTTATACCAAGTTCACTCTCCTGCGCCTGACTTCCCTGCCACCAGCACGCACCCATTACACTTATGGTCTATGGTCTGAGGTATCTCTCTGTGAGATACAGTGGGGCAAAAACGTATTTAGTCAGCCACCAATTGTGAAAGTTCTCCCACTTAAAAAGATGAGAGAGACCTGTAATTTTCATCATAGGTACACTTCAACTATGACAGACAAAATGAGAAAGAAAATCCAGAAAATCACATTGTAGGAATTTTTATGAATTTATTTGCAAATTATGGTGGAAAATAAGTATTTGGTCAATAACAAAAGTTTATCTCAATACTTTGTTATATACCCTTTGTTGGCAATGACAGAGGTTAAACGTTTTCTGTAAGTCTTCACAAGGTTTTCACACACTGTTGCTGATATTTTGACCCATTCCTCCATACAGATCTCCTCTAGAGCAGTGATGTTTTGGGGCTGTTGCTGGGCAACACAGACTTTTAACTCCATCCAAGATTTTCTATGGGGTTGAGATCTGGAGACTTGCTAGGCCACTCCAGGACCTTGAAATGCTTCTTACGAAGCCACTCCTTTGTTGCCCGGGCGGTGTGTTCGGGATCAGTGTCATGCTGAAAGACCCAGCCACGTTTCATCTTCAATGCCTTTGCTGATGGAAGGAGGTTTTCACTCAAAATCTCACGATACATGGCCCCATTCATTCTTTCCTTTACACGGATCAGTCGTCCTGGTCCCTTTGCAGAAAAACAGCCCCAAAGCATGATGTTTCCACCCCCATGCTTCACAGTAGGTATGGTGTTCTTTGGATGCAACTCAGCATTCTTTGTCCTCCAAACACGACGAGTTGAGTTTTTACCAAAAAGTTATATTTTGATTTCATCTGACCATATGACATTCTCCCAATCTTCTTCTGGATCATCCAAATGCTCTCTAGCAAACTTCAGACGGGCCTGGACATGTACTGGCTTAAGCAGGGGGACACGTCTGGCACTGCAGGATTTGAGTCCCTGGCGGCGTAGTGTGTTACTGATGGTAGGCTTTGTTACTTTGGTCCCAGCTCTCTGCAGGTCATTCACTGGGTCCCCCCGTGTGGTTCTGGGATTTTTGCTCACCGTTCTTGTGATCATCCTTTTTACCCCACAGGGTTTGATCTTGTGTGGAGCCCCAGATCGAGTTTTCAAGTTTTCGATTTTGTTTCTGGTGTCCTTTGACAGCACTTTGGTCTTGGCCATAGTGGAGTTTGGAGTGTGACTGCTTGAGGTTGTGGACAGGTGTCTTTTATACTGATAACAAGTTAAAACAGGTGCCATTACTACAGGTAACGAGTGGAGGACAGAGGAGCCTCTTAAAGAAGAAGTTACAGGTCTGTGAGAGCCAGAAATCTTGCTCGTTTGTAGGTGACCAAATACTTATTTTCCACCATAATTTGCAAATAAATTCATTAAAAATTCTACAATGTGATTATCTGGATTTTTTGAAAATTACAGGCCTCTCTCATCTTTTTAAGTGGGAGAACTTGCACAATTGGTGGCTGACTAAATACTTTTTTGCCCCACTGTACCTATGCTTGCATGTGTGTGTGCGTGTGTCAATGCGTAGGTGTGCGTGAGTCAATGCGTAGGTGTGCGTGTGTGTTGTGGAGAGTGAAATAGAAACATGGAAGAGTTGGAGAAGTACTTTGGGAGAATGAATAACGTGTGTGTGTGTGTGTGTGTGTGTGTGTGTGTGTGTGTGTGTGTGTGTGTGTGTGTGTGTGTGTGTGTAGTTTGGGAGAATGAATAGTGTGTGTGTGTACTTTTGGAGAATGAATAATGTGTGTGTGTGTGTGTGTGTGTGTGTGTGTGTGTGTGTGTGTGTGTGTGTGTGTGTGTGTGTGTGTGTGTGTGTGTGTGTTTGGGTGAATATGGTGTGTGAGTGTGGTGTGTGAGTGTGGTGTTTGTGTGTATGTTTATGTGTGTGTGTCTGGGTCCCGATTGCAAACATGAGGTTTGAATCATGTCATATGGCCGAAAGAGAGAGTTCAAGACACATCCTATCTCTGTAATGATCTGGCACGCCCTCTCCCTCTCTCCCTCTCTTTTTCAGCCTCTCTTTCTACAACACAAAGGACCATTGAGATTCATCCTTCTTTGGAGTGAGACAGAGGGATTGGAGTGAGAGGGAGAGATTGGAATGAGACAGAGGAATTGGAGTGAGACAGAGGAATTGGAGTGAGACAGAGGGATTGGAGTGAGAGGGAGAGATTGGAGTGAGACAGAGGAATTGGAGTGAGACAGAGGAATTGGAGTGAGACAGAGGAATTGATGTGAGACAGAGGAATTGGAGTGAGACAGAGGAATTGGAGTGAGACAGAGGGATTGAAGTGAGAGGGAGAGATTGGAATGAGACAGAGGAATTGGAGTGAGACAGAGGAATTGGAGTGAGACAGAGGGATTGAAGTGAGAGGGAGAGATTGGAGTGAGACAGAGGGATTGGAGTAAGAGGGAGAGATTGGAGTGAGACAGAGGGATTGGAGTGCGAGGGAGAGATTGGAGTGAGACAGAGGAATTGGAGTGAGACAGAGGAATTGGAGTGAGACAGAGGAATTGGAGTGAGACAGAGGGTTTGGAGTGAGACAGAGGGATTGGAGTGAGACAGAGGAATTGGAGTGAGACAGAGGAATTGGAGTGAGAGGGAGAGATTGGAGTGAGACAGAGGAATTGAAGTGAGACAGAGGGATTGGAGTGAAAGGGAGGGATTGTCTCCTTTCTCCTCATCTTCATCCCTTTCTTCTTCTCAAACAACCTGAGAGACTATTGGTTAAGATCGTAGGGCCAGTAACCGAAAAGTTGCTGGTTCGAATCCCCTAGCCAACTAGGTGAAAAATCTGTCGATGTTCCCTTGAGCAAGGCATTTGACTCTAATTGCGCCTGTGAGTCGCTCTGGATAAGAGCGTCTGGTAAATAACTAAAATATAAATGAGTGAAATTGATTCTGATCAGAGGATTAGGTCTAGAAATGGAAGGACTACCTTGAAAAGTGTTATTCTGCTTCAACAAACTAGATCTAATATGAAATGTTAGATAGATATAGCCCAGTGCTTCAGTGTAAAAAAAAACTATATTTTATTTGATACCTGTACTAATCACAGGTTTTATTTTGAGAGTGCAACCTGAGAATTGCGGCTATGTATTCCCAACAAGACAAACAGTGGGAGGCCAGAGGTTGTAGTGGACCGGCAGTGGCCCGGCAGTGGCCCGGTGGTGGGCCTTTGTAACTGTGAAACGATCTCCGTCTCGGAGCAAACAGACGGCCTCTGCATGTTTCTGTTGACACCGTTTCAAATCCTTGGTCGGATCAAAGCAGCCACATGGCTCATACAAACTCCGACCAAGACCGACTTCTTTCTTTCTCGCTCTTTCTGTCTCTGTTTTTACTCACTACCTCACTCTTTTTTCTCTCTCTGTGTCTCTCTACTCTCTCTTCTTCCTCAAACCATACTTGAGGTTTCCTGCATCTCTATCACCCACTAGAAGGCTTCCTCTCTGTGGTTTTACCCAGCTCTCTGGCTCTCTGGCTCCTGGCTCCTGGCTCCTGGCTCCTGGCTCCTGGCTCTCTGGCTCCTGGCTCCTGGCTCCTGGCTCCTGGCTCCTGGCTCCTGGCTCTTGGCTCTCTGGCTCCTGGCTCCTGGCTCCTGGCTCCAGGTCAGGCCTCAGAGGGGTTCTTGTTGGTTCTACTCTTTGGACCGGCAGTTTGCGAAGTGGCACGTTGTAGAGGGAACGAAGGATAGAGAGAGGGAAAGAAGAACAGAGAGAGGGAATGAAGGATAGAGAGATGGGAACGAGGACAGAGAGAGAGAGAACGAAGGACAGAGAGAGAGAGAGAACGAAAGACAGAGAGGGAATAAAGAACAGAGAGAGGGAACGAACTACAGAGAAAGGGAAAGAAGGTCAGAAAGAGAGCGAGAACGAAGGACAGAGAGAGGGAACGAAGGACAGAGAGAGAGAGAAC
>NC_143051.1:12022500-12062500 GCF_057628025.1 Oncorhynchus mykiss | reverse complement strand
AACAGAGCAAATGGAATGTGTTTGATGTATTGGAAATCCATTAGCCCATTGAAATTAATTCCATTCATCACCTACTTGCCACAATTATGTGCAACACGACCAAATTCACATAGATATGTGAGTTATAGATCCTTCTTAACATGCTTCCTGTGCTTCAGTTTCATTTTAGCATCTTTTACTTTAGGTTTTGTTTACCAGCTTCAAACAGCTGAATATACAATATTTTGGGTTATGTCAAATATATTTCCCAGCGGTTTAGATGATGATGTACAACGATTCTCAGCGTCGTACTATTTTATTTAGTCAAAAACTGAAATTTAGGCAAACTGTTAGTTTTGTCAACCAGGGAATAGCGGAGTGAATTCTGCATAGTGCAACTTTAAGGATGTCTAGGACTGTGATGCTGCCTAGCATCTGGACTGGTGCAGAGAAGCCTTGTTGAGGTAGAGGTTCTGGTCTTGAACCATCTATCAATCAAATGTATTTATAAAGCCCATTTTACATCAGCCGATGTCACAAAGTGCTAATACAGATACCCAGCCTAAAACCCCAAACAGCAAGCAATGCAGATTGAAGCACGGTGGCTAGGAAAAACTCCCTAGAAAGGCAGGAACCTAGAAAGAAACCTAAAGAGGAAGCAGGCTCTGAGGGGTGGCCAGTCCTCTTCTGGCTGTGCCGGGTGGAGATTATAACAGAACATGGCCAAGATGTGCAAACGTTCATAGATTACCAGCAGGGTCAAATAATAATAATCACAGTGGTTGTAGAGGGTGCAACAGGTCAGCACCTCGGTTGTAAATGTCAGCTGGCTTTTTGTAGCCGATCATTCAGAGTTAGAGACAACAGGTGTGGTGGAGAACCACCATACCTTTTCATAAATTCCCACACAACAGGTAATTCCACTCCTAATCGCTCCTTGTTAGGCCAAGTCAAACCACATGTTGACTCTGGCAAGCCCAGGGATGTCCATGTTTGTGTGCAGACCAATTCGTTCACAGCGTTCTGTGGGCTCCAGGGACCCTCTGTGTAAGAGAAGGCTGATGCCAGGTGTGCATCTCAAATGCCACCCTATTCCCTATATAGTGCACTACTTTTGACCAGAGCCCTATTCCCTCTATAGTGCACTACTTTTGACCAGAGCCCATTTCCCTATATAGTGCACTACTTTTGATCAGAGCCCTATTCCCTTCATAGTTCACTACTTTAGACCAGAGCCCTATTCCCTTCATAGTTCACTACTTTTGACCAGAGCCCTATTCCCTTTAGAGTGCACTACTTTTGACCAGAGCCCTATTCCCTTCATAGTTCAATACTTTAGACCAGAGCCCTATTCCCTTCATAGTTCACTACTTTAGACCAGAGCCCTATTCCCTTTAGAGTGCACTACTTTAGACCAGAGCCCTATTCCCTCTAGAGTGCACTACTTTTGACCAGAGCCCTATTCCCTTTAGAGTGCACTACTTTTGACCAGAGCCCTATTCCCTATATAGTGCACTACTTTTGACCAGAGCCCTATTCCCTCTATAGTGCACTACTTTTGACCAGAGCCCTATTCCCTTTAGAGTGCACTACTTTAGACCAGAGCCCTATTCCCTTCATAGTTCACTACTTTAGACCAGAGCCCTATTCCCTTCATAGTTCACTACTTTTGATCAGAGCCCTATTCCCTTAATAGTTCACTACTTTAGACCAGAGCCCTATTCCCTCTAGAGTGCACTACTTTAGACCAGAGCCCTATTCCCTTCATAGTTCACTACTTTAGACCAGAGCCCTATTCCCTTCATAGTTCACTACTTTTGATCAGAGCCCTATTCCCTTAATAGTTCACTACTTTAGACCAGAGCCCTATTCCCTTCATAGTTCACTACTTTAGACCAGAGCCCTATTCCCTTCATAGTTCACTACTTTAGACCAGAGCCCTATTCCCTTCATAGTTCACTACTTTAGACCAGAGCCCTATTCCCTTCATAGTTCACTACTTTAGACCAGAGCCCTATTCCCTTCATAGTTCACTACTTTAGACCAGAGCCCTATTCCCTTCATAGTTCACTACTTTTGACCAGAGCCCTATTCCCTTCATAGTTCACTACTTTTGACCAGAGCCCTATTCCCTTTAGAGTGCACTACTTTTGACCAGAGCCCTATTCCCTTCATAGTTCACTACTTTAGACCAGAGCCCTATTCCCTTTAGAGTGCACTACTTTAGACCGGAGCCCTATTCCCTTTAGAGTGCACTACTTTAGACCAGAGCCCTATTCCCTTTAGAGTGCACTACTTTTGACCAGAGCCCTATTCCCTTCATAGTTCACTACTTTAGACCAGATCCCTATTCCCTTCATAGTTCACTACTTTTGACCAGAGCCCTATTCCCTTCATAGTTCACTACTTTAGACCAGAGCCCTATTCCCTTCATAGTTCACTACTTTAGACCAGAGCCCTATTCCCTTCATAGTTCACTACTTTAGACCAGAGCCCTATTCCCTTCATAGTTCACTACTTTAGACCAGAGCCCTATTCCCTTCATAGTTCACTACTTTAGACCAGAGCCCTATTCCCTTCATAGTTCACTACTTTTGACCAGAGCCCTATTCCCTTCATAGTTCACTACTTTTGACCAGAGCCCTATTCCCTTTAGAGTGCACTACTTTAGACCAGAGCCCTATTCCCTTTAGAGTGCACTACTTTAGACCAGAGCCCTATTCCCTTTAGAGTGCACTACTTTTGACCAGAGCCCTATTCCCTTCATAGTTCACTACTTTAGACCAGAGCCCTATTCCCTTCATAGTTCACTACTTTTGACCAGAGCCCTATTCCCTTCATAGTTCACTACTTTAGACCAGAGCCCTATTCCCTTCATAGTTCACTACTTTAGACCAGAGCCCTATTCCCTTCATAGTTCACTACTTTAGACCAGAGCCCTATTCCCTTCATAGTTCACTACTTTTGACCAGAGCCCTATTCCCTTCATAGTTCACTACTTTAGACCAGAGCCCTATTCCCTTTAGAGTGCACTACTTTAAATATTTTTGATTGAACCTTTATTTAAATAGGTTCAATAAGTCAGATGAGAACAAATTGTTAGTTACAACGACGGCCTACCAGGGAACAGTGGGTTAAATGCCTTGTTCAGGGGCAGAACAACAGATTTGTACCTTGTCAGCTCAGGGATTCAATCCAGCAACCTTTCGGTTACTGACCCAACTCTCTAACCACTAGGCTACCTGTATTGCACAATAAAGGGAAGAGATTGCTATTTGGAACACAGCCCAGGAGGCATTCCCTGGTGAGGTCATGGACTTAATATGAGGTCAACAAAGTACGATGTGATTGGTCACCACGAGAAAGACAAAGCTCCATGAGACACATTTTGTGCTTGCTGCATGCAGCTGCCGAATATAGTTTGAATTGGTAGTCATATGGTTACATTTCCTTGAGGCAAATGTGTACTGAAAATAATAAATACAAATGTTGAGAAGAAATAGAGAGAACAGCCAGTCCTTTACATCTTAGTCAGACTATTCATGGTTTATTTACTTGTCTTGTAGGTCCTTTTCTTTCATACGGTATTCTGATGACAATGACAGGTGAGAAATACTGATCTGAGTCCACTCCATGACAACATCTCCAAACCTGTCAGTAAAATCAACCCTAGTCACTCCATGACAACATCTCCAAACCTGTCAGTAAAATCAACCCTAGTCACTCCATGACAACATCTCCAAACCTGTCAATAAAATCAACCCTAGTCACTCCATGACTACATCTCCAAACCTGTCAGTAAAATCAACCCTAGTCACTCCATGACAACATCTCCAAACCTTTCAGTAAAATCAACCCTAGTCACTCCATGACAACATCTCCAAACCTTTCAGTAAAATCAACCCTAGTCACTCCATGACAACATCTCCAAACCTGTCAGTAAAATCAACCCTAGTCACTCCATGACAACATCTCCAAACCTGTCAGTAAAATCAACCCTAGTCACTCCATGACAACATCTCCAAACCTGTCAGTAAAATCAACCCTAGTCACTCCATGACTACATCTCCAAACCTGTCAGTAAAATCAACCCTAGTCACTCCATGACAACATCTCCAAACCTTTCAGTAAAATCAACCCTAGTCACTCTATGACAACATCTCCAAACCTGTCAGTAAAATCAACCCTAGTCACTCCATGACTACATCTCCAAACCTGTCAGTAAAATCAACTCTAGTCACTCCATGACTACATCTCCAAACCTGTCAGTAAAATAACCCTAGTCACTCCATGACAACATCTCCAAACCTTTTAGTAAAATCAACCCTAGTCACTCTATGACAACATCTCAAAACCTGTCAGTAAAATCAACCCTAGTCACTCTATGACTACATCTCCAAACCTGTCAGTAAAATCAACCCTAGTCTCTCCATGACAACATCTCCAAACCTGTCAGTAAAATCAACCCTAGTCACTCAATGACAACATCTCCAAACCTGTCAGTAAAATCAACCCTTCTCACTCCATGACAACATCTCCAAAACCTGTCAGTAAAATCAACCCTAGTCACTCCATGACAACATCTCCAAACCTTTCAGTAAAATCAACCCTTCTCACTCCATGACAACATCTCAAAACCTGTCAGTAAAATCAGCCCTAGTCACTCCATGACAACATCTCCAAACATTTCAGTAAAATCAACCCTAGTCACTCCATGACAACATCTCCAAACCTTTCAGTAAAAGCAACCCTAGTCTCTCAGGGCAGATTAAAAAAGACCTAACCCTAGTCTCTCCAGGACAGATTAGAACAGACCTAACCCTAGTCTCTCTCAGGACAGATTAGATCAGAACTGACCCTTGTCTCTCCAGGACAGATTAGAACATACCTAACCCTAGTCTCTCCAGGACAGATTAGATCAGACCTAACCATAGACTCTCCAGGACAGATTAGAACAGACCTAACCCTAGTCTCTCCAGGACAGATTAGATCAGACCTAACCCTAGTCTCTCCAGGACAGATTAGAACAGACCTAACCCTAGTCTCTCCAGGACAGATTAGAACAGACCTAACCCTCGTCTCTCCAGGACAGATTAGAACAGACCTAACCCTAGTCTCTCCAGGACAGATTAGAACAGACCTAAGCCTCGTCTCTCCAGGACAGATTAGAACAGACCTAACCCTAGTCTCTCCAGGACAGATTAGAACAGACCTAACCCTAGTCTCTCCAGGACAGATTAGAACAGACCTAACCCTAGTCTCTCCAGGACAGATTAGAACAGACCTAACCCTAGTCTCTCCAGGACAGATTAGATCAGACCTAACCCTAGTCTCTCAGGACAGATTAGAACAGACCTAACCCTAGTCTCTCCAGGACAGATTAGAACAGACCTAACCCTAGTCTCTCAGGACAGATTAGAACAGACCTAACCCTAGTCTCTCCAGGACAGATTAGAACAGACCTAACCCTAGTCTCTCCAGGACAGATTAGAACAGACCTAAATCATCACTAGTGTTAAACAGCCACAGGTGAGGAAGGAGAGAGTGTGTGTGTGTTTGTATCTGTGTGTGTGTGTGTGTATGTGTGTTTGTGTGTGTGCGCGTGTGCATACGTGTGAGGGAGCGTGAGTGTGCATGTACGTTTGTGCTTGTGTATGTGTATCAAGCACTTAACAGCCATTTCCTTCTCAAATCCAGAGCTGTGTGTAAAAGGCTTTTAAAGACATCCCTCCAAGGGAACCCAGAACACCACAATTACCCCAGTCTCACTCCAGTCTCCCCCCAAGGGAACCCATAACACCACAATGACCCCAGTCTCCCTCCAGTCTCCCTCCAAGGGAACCCATAACACCACAATGACTCCAGTCTCCCTCCAGTCTCCCTCCAAGGGAACCCATAACACCACAATGACCCCAGTCTCACTCCAGTCTCCCTCCAAGGGAACCCATAACACCACAATGTCCCCAGTCTCCCTCCAGTCTCCCTCCAAGGGAACCCATAACACCACAATGACCCCAGTCTCCCTCCAGTCTCCCTCCAAGGGAACCCATAACACCACAATGACCCCAGTCTCCCTCCAGTCTCCCTCCAAGGGAACCCATAACACCACAATTACCCCAGTCTCCCTCCAGTCTCCCTCCAAGGGAACCCATAACACCACAATGACCCCAGTCTCCCTGCAGTCTCCCTCCAAGGGAACCCATAACACCACATTGACCCCAGTCTCCCTCCAGTCTCCCTCCAGTCTCCCTCTAGTCTCCCTTCTCACACACCTACACACACCTACACTCAGCTAAAGCGAGCTCAGACTAGAACAATAACATGGTTCAGGCATTTAAAAATGCCCCCAGAAGACTTATTCCCAACTCTTATTCAATATTGACCAATTCATCAGAGAGCGAACTCTCCTTCCTCCACGCTTGAAATGGAGAGAATAAGAACTTGGCCTTTGTACTAAATCTATAATAAGACAAAAAGGGGTTGAGGTTCAAGTTTTATATAAAGGATATGACCCCTGTGAGGTTGTGAGTTGATGGGATTCTGTTGTTTAGCCCCAGTCTTGGAGACCTCAGATGGATTCACTACCAGACGATGATCAAGAGAGCAATGAGAGTCAACAGAATCAGACAAATACACCTGATAAACACACACTTAAAAATACATAACATCTCCTTCCTCCTTTAAGTCCGCCTCCATCCAACAGTCAGTTCCGTTGTTGAACACAGGTAGAGGTCAACTCTAAACAAACCACGTCTCCATCTGTCTCTCAGCTTCTACTATGAGTCCCTTACTCCAACCCTGCCTTGTTTTCCATCTCTTTCCAAGAGACGAGCAGACCGGAGTTCCTCACACGCTAACTTGGGAATCTCAGAGAACTCTCACGTCAAGATATGCCTCGCTGGAAGCGATATTCAAACATGGAAAACTCCCTTCTCCGGAGAAGCCTTAAACGTCTCGTCTCGTTAAATCGGAACGACAGTTGTGCTAAAGTTGAGGGTTTTCCCTAATTTATTCCTTTTGGATTGTTTCTGAAAATGTGAGATTGGGTCTTAAAAACTCTGCTACCCGTAGTAATTCCAGCCGAACATTGTCCTCTGAAGAATTGGTTGACTTGTCTCCATGCCTTGGTTGTAGAAACAGATCCTGGTTCAGGCATTGAAAACTCTGTACCCTTGAAACACTGTATTTGGTCTTGTCTGAAGCCAATAACTGGATGAAAAGTATCATCTGGAATTTGAGAAGATGGTCAAGTGGCCAATAGGACAGACCTCTTCAAGATCATTATTGCTTGTCTTTTACAGGGAATTAAGAGAGAGTTCACTGACTCCTTCACTAGACAGTGAAAGATTGTCTATGTTCAGAGATATATGGATGGATGAGTGAATGAAAATTCTCATTAGTATGCTGTATTCCCGCCCCCATCACCCTCAACTGTATGCAATAAGCCCCCCCCCCTCCCACCCCGTAACTCCCTCAACTGTATGCAATAAGCCCCCCCCCCCCCCCCCCCCGTAACTCCCTCAACTGTATGCAATAAGCCACCCACCCCCAGCCCTAACCGCCCACCCGTCCTTTCTCTCTAGGCCCTCCACCATCTACCCCCCCTCTCACTCTCTCTGGGCCCTCCACCATCTACCCCCTCGTCCTTTCTCTCTGGGCCCTCCACCATCTACCCCCCCGTCCTTTCTCTCTGGGCCCTCCACCATCTACCCCCCCGTCCTTTCTCTCTGGGCTCCCACCATCTACCCCTTGTCCTTTCTCTCTGGGCCCTCCACCATCAACCCCCCCCCTCTCACTCTCTCTGGGCCCACCAACATCTACCCCCCTTCCTTTCTCTCTGGGCCCTCCACCATCTACCCTCCCGTCCTTTCTCTCTGGGCCCTCCACCATCTACCCTCCCGTCCTTTCTCTCTGGGCTCCCACCATCTACCCCCCTTCCTTTCTCTCTGGGCCCTCCACCATCTACCCCCCCGTCCTTTCTCTCTGGGCCCTCCACCATCTACCCCCCTTCCTTTCTCTCTGGGCCCTCCACCATCTACCCCACTCTCGCTGGGTCCACCACCATCAACCCCCTCCTCTCCATCCCTCTGGGCCCTCCACCATCTACCCCCCTCTCTCTGGGCCCACCACCATCAACCCCCCTTCCTTTCTCTCTGGGCCCTCCACCATCTACCCCCTCCTCTCCATCCCTCTGGGCCCTCCACCATCTACCCCCCTCTCTCTGGGCCCACCACCATCAACCCCCCTTCCTTTCTCTCTGGGCCCTCCACCATCTACCCCCTCCTCTCCATCCCTCTGGGCCCTCCACCATCTACCCCCCCTATCTCTTTCTGGGCCCACCACCATCGACCCCCATTCCTTTCTCTCTCCCTCCATCATCTACCCTCTCCTCTCTCTGCCACCAGGCTGTCAGCATGTGCTGCTAGATAAGAGTTGTTTGATAGTGTTGCAGGACATGTTGTCAGGCCTGTTAGAAGCCCTAAGCCAAGTCCCAAATGGCACCCTATTCCCTATATAGTGCACTAGTTTGACCAGAACCCTATGTGCCCTTTTTAAAAGTAGTGCACTATATTACAGGAGGTAGAGCACTAAATAGGGAAAAGGGTACAATTTGGGATCGAAAGGCTGATGACAGAGTCAATGGAGAGGCTGAGGAGAATAATACCACTTTGCCAAGCCTCCCCATCTCTCTCTCTCTCTCGCTCTCTTTCTCTCTCTCTCTCTCTCTCTCTGTCTCTCTCTGTCTCTGTCTCTCTCTCTCTCTCTCTCTCTCTCTCTCATGCTCTCTCTCGCGCTCTCTCGCTCTCTCGCACTCTCTTTCTCTCTCTCTCTCTCTCTCTCTGTCTCTCTATCTCACTCTCTTTCTCTCTCTCTGTCTCTCTTCGTCTCGCCTTCTCTCCCTCCTGCCAACGGAATGGAAAAAATCTCCTCCGTCCAGCCGCAGTGACGAGAGACAGAAAAACGTAGCAAGATCAGGAGAACGAGGGAGACAGAGAGAACGAGAAGGATATTGAGACAAATACAGAAAAAGAGAGAGCGAGAGAGCGAGAGAGCGAGAGACAGACAGACAGACAGACAGACAGATAGATAGATAGATAGATAGATAGATAGATAGATAGATAGATAGATAGATAGATAGATAGATAGATAGATAGATAGATAGATAGATAGATAGATAGATAGATAGATAGATAGATAGATAGATAGATAGATAATGGAGGGAGGGAGGGAGAGAGAGACACACAATTAGACCCAACCAAATCATTAGAAAACAAAAAGATAATTACTTGACTGACATATTGGAAAGAATTAGAATGATATTTGGCCCTAAACAGAGAGCACACAGTGGCAGAATACCTGACCACTGTGACTATGTACAGACTCAGTGAGCATAGCCTTGTATTGAGAAAGGCCGCCGTAGGCAGACCTGGCTCTCAAGTGACGACAGGCTATGTGCCACACTGCCCACAAAATGAGTTGGAAACTGAGCTGCACCTCCTAACCTCCTGCCAAATATATGACCACATTAGAGACACATATTTCCCTCAGATTACACAGACCCACAAAGAATTCCAAAACAAATACAACTGTGATAAACTCTCATATTAAATGGGTGAAATCCCACAGTGTGATATCACAGCAGCAAGATGTGTGACCTGATGCCACAAGAAAAGGGCAACCAGTGAAGGACAAACACCATTTTAAATACAACCTATATTTATGTTCATTTATTTTCCCTTTTGTACTTTAACTATTTGCACATCGTTACAACACTGTATAGAGGCATAATATGACATTTGAAATATTATTTTGGAACTTCTGTGAGTGTAATGTTTACTGTTCATTTTGTATTGTTTATTTCACTTTTGTTTACTATGTATTTCACTTGCTTTGGCAATGTTAATATATGTTTCCCATGCCAATAAAGACCTTTGAATTTAATTTAATTTAGAGAGAGAGAGTTGGAAATGGAGAGAAATACAGAAAGAGAGAGCGAGAGAGAGACAGAGAGAGAATGAGAGAGAGACTGAGAGAGAGAGAGACAGAGAGAGACAGAGAGAGAATGAGAGAGAATGAGAGAGAGAGAAACCTCTGTATGTGTAATGTTTACTGTTAATCTTTGTTGTTTTTCACTTTATATATTCACTTTGTATGTTGTCTACCTCACTTGCTTTGGCAATGTTAACACATGTTTCCCATGCCAATAAAGCCCTTGAATTGAATTGAATTGAATTGAATTGAGAGACAGAGAGAGAATGCGAGAGAGACTGAGAGAGAGAGAGAGAGAGACAGAGAGAGAATGAGAGAGAGATAGAGAGAGAGAGACAGAGAGAGATGAGAGAGAGAATGAGCGAGAGAGAGAGATGAGAGAGAGAATGAGAGAGAAACAGAGAGAGAATGAGAGAGAGAATGAGAGAGAGAGAGAATGAGAGAGAGAGAGAGACATAGAGAGAATGAGAGAGAGCGAGAGACAGAGAGAGAATGAGAGAGAGAATGAGAGAGCGAGAGAGAGAGACAGAGAGAGAAAGAGAGAGAGAGAGATGAGAGAGAGAATGAGAGAGAGAGAGAGAGAGAGAGAGAGAGACAGAGATAGAGAGAGAGAGAGAGAGAGAGAGAGAGAGAGAGAGACAGAGAGATAGAGAGAGAATGAGAGAGGGATATGGAGAGAAACACAGAAAGAGAGAGAGAGATAATAAATAAACAGCTATAATCATCAAAGAGTTTGTATCCTTTACTCGCAAGTGAGGATGAGAGTAGGAGAGCAAAATATAATAATATCCTCCCTCTGGAGTGTGCTGTTCCATGACCTCTCCTCCCTCTGGACTGTGCTGTTCCATGACCTCTCCTCCCTCTGGAGTGAAATATAGCAGAAAGTGATTGAGACACTTAGTTTTTGTTTTTTGTTTTCTTCTCCCCTCTCCTCCCTCTGGTGTGTGCTGTTCCATGACCTCTCCTCCCTCTGGACTGTGCTGTTCCATGACCTCTCCTCCCTCTGGAGTGAAATATAGCAGAAAGTGATTGAGACACTTAGTTTTTGTTTTTTGTTTTCTTCTCCCCTCTCCTCCCTCTGGAGTGTGCTGTTCCATGACCTCTCCTCCCTCTGGAGTGTGCTGTTCCATGACCTCTCCTCCCTCTGGAGTGTGCTGTTCCATGACCTCTCCTCCCTCTGGTGTGTGCTGTTCCATGACCTCTCCTCCCTCTGGACTGTGCTGTTCCATGACCTCTCCTCCCTCTGGAGTGTGCTGTTCCATGACCTCTCCTCCCTCTGGAGTGTGCTGTTCCATGACCTCTCCTCCCTCTGGAGTGTGCTGTTCCATGACCTCTCCTCCCTCTGGAGTGTGCTCTTCCATGACTTCTCCTCCCTGTGGAGTGTGCTGTTCCATGACCTCTCCTCCCTCTGGAGTGTGCTGTTCCATGACTTCTCCTCCCTCTGGAGTCTGCTGTTCCATGACCTCTCCTCCCTCTGGAGTGTGCTGTTCCATGACCTCTCCTCCCTCTGGAGTGTGCTGTTCCATGACCTCTCCTCCCTCTGGACTGTGCTGTTCCATGACCTCTCCTCCCTCTGGAGTGTGCTGTTCCATGACCTCTCCTCCCTCTGGAGTGTGCTGTTCCATGACCTCTCCTCCCTGTGGAGTGTGCTGTTCCATGACCTCTCCTCCCTCTGGAGTGTGCTGTTCCATGACCTCTCCTCCCTCTGGAGTGTGCTATTCCATGACCTCAGCTTTGTGTCAACACTGATTGATGCTGCTCTCTTCTACACTCATGGGGATCTATTAAGTCTTTATTACTGTTATTTACTCTGCTTATGTATTTGTTTATTTAACCATGACAATGACGACCTACCCCGGCCAAACCCTGCCCTTACCCGGACGATGCTGGGCCAACTGTGCGCCGCCCTATGGGACTCCCGATCACGTCCGGTTGTGATACAGCCCAGGATCAAAGCTGTAGTGACGCCTCAAGCCCTGAGATGTAGTGTCTTAGACCGCTGCACCACTCAGTCCCCCTCATGCATCTACAGTCTATATTCAGGGATTCTACTGTGTGTGTGTGTGTGTGTGTGTGTGTGTGTGTGTGTGTGTGTGTGTGTGTGTGTGTGTGTGTGTGTGCCCTACTTCAGAAAACAGAGGATAAGGAAAAACTGTCTGATAAATGCTCTCTCTCTCCCTGTCAGGAATAGCCTGCTTTTTCTCCATTTCCGTTTTAATGAAAAAGACCAGAAGAAGAACTGGTTCTGATGAGGGAAATGTGTCCTTTGTGATGAGAGAAGGGGACGGAAGAGAAGAGTTAGGAAGAGGGAGGGTGGGGGGGAGAAGGGAAAAAATGGTGAGGGGAGGGAAAGGGAGCGAAGAGAAGGGAAGAGGGGGGAGGAAAGGGATGAGGGGGGAAGGGAAGAGAGGGGGAGAGAGGGGAGTGGGAAGGAAAGGAAAGTAAAGGAAGGGAAGGGAAGGGAAGGGAAGGGAAGGGAAGGGAAGGGAAGGGACAGGAAATTAAAGGAAAGAAAAGGAAAGGAAAGGAAAGGAAAGGAAGAGGAGAGGAGAGGAGAGGAAAGGAAAGGAGAGGAGAGGGAGGAGAGGAGAGGAAGGAGAGGAGAGGAGAGGAGAGGAGAGGAGAGGAGAGGAGAGGAGAGGAGAGGAGAGGAGAGGAGATGAGAGGAGAGGAGAGGAGAGGAGAGAGGGGGGAGGGAAGGGAAGGGAAGGGGAAGGGAACGGAAGTCGGGGGAAGAGAGGGGGAAGGGATGGGTTGAGGGGAGGGGGGGAGGAAGGGTGGAGGGGGGAAGGGAAGGGAAGAGAGGGGGGAAGGAAAGGGAGGGGGAAGGAAGGGCAGGGAAGGGAGATGGGGGGGTAGGGAAGGGAAGAGGGAAGGGAAGGGGGAAGGGAAGGGGGAAGGGGGAAGGGAAGGGGAAGGGAAGGGAAGAGGGAAGGGAAGGGAAGAGGGAAGGGAAGGGGGAAGGGAAGGGAAGGGGAAGGGAAGGGAAGGGGGAAGGGAAGGGAAGGGGGAGGGAAGGGAAGGGGGAAGGGAACGGGGAAGGGAAGGGAAGGGAAGGGGGAAGGGAAGGGAAGGGAAAGGGGAAGGGGAAGGGAAGGGAAGGGGGAAGGGAAGAGCGAAGGGGGAAGGGAAGGGAAGGGAAGGGGGAAGGGAAGGGAAGAGGGAAGGGAAGGGGGAAGGGAAGGGAAGGGGGAAGGGAAGGGGGAAGGAAGGGAAGAGAGTGGGAAGGGAAGGGAAGAATAGGGGGAGAGAAGGGAAGGGAAGAAAGAGGGGGAGAGAAGGGAAGAGAAGGGATGGGCCTGTGTTCCGGGACGGTAAGATAGCAGATGAAAGTGAGTGGCATTTGCCTTAATTTCCTTCTACAGCGGCACAAATCTGAGACAGATGCAGACACACACACACACACACACACACACACACACACACACACACACACACACACACCCTCTGCCCAAGAGGGTTGTACACACACAACCTCATATGCATATACACATATACACATCTGACCAAGAGGGTTGTACACACACACATGTACAAATGAAATGCAGCATCTAATCAATAGCTATTCAAATCAAATAAAATAATATTCTTCATGATTTATGTAGCATGAGATTGTGGTTGATTTTCTGCTTGAGAACAGATTCGGCATGCTTCAGGTTATCAAGGGAGATAAGCTGGGAACCTGGATCAACAATGAATTCTGAAGTTTGGTTTGATTCAGACATCAGGGTGGGTGGTGTGTGTGTGTGTGTGTGTGTGTGTGTGTTACGGTCTTCCTCTAAGCCAACTCTTGAAATGACGTAGTGTTTGTTTGCCAGCAGTATATAAATCATCATGGAAAATCTTCATGAACCCCAGTTGGATTAGACTGGGAACTATGATTTTACCAGAAGAAAATCAATTCCAATCAGTAAGAATGAGGATTGACTTGATTGAACCAAATGTTGGTAAATATTTATCTGAAATATACAGAAACAGACAAAGAACATTGGCACTGTACACACACACACACACACATACACACAGCCCTGTGTGTATGTGTTTGGTGGGTGTGTTTGTGTGTGTGTGCTTGTGTGTGTTTCGTGTGTGCGTGTGTGTACTGTGCCAGGGTACTCTATACGTTCCTTACTCGCAGTAGGAGCGTTGGGCCAGTAACCCAAAGGTTGCTGGATTGAATCCCAGAGCTGATCATGTAAAAATCTGTCGTTCTCCCCCTGAGCAAGGCAGTTAACCCACTGTTCCCCCGGGCGCCGAAGACGTGGATGTCGATTCTGGCAGCCCTCCGCACCTTTCCGATTCAGAAGGGTTTGGTTCGAATGCGGAAGACACATTTCAGTTGAATGCATTCCGTTGTACAACTGACTAGGTGTCCCCCTTTCCCATTCTCTCTCCCTTACTCTTACTCCTAACAGTTTAACGTTAAAAAGCCCACCATCTTGTGGTGAACATGTGTTCCTACTGCAGTACTGTAGACGGCCAAACCTCAATGGGTACCCTACAGACTTGATGTCTGAGCTGTGTGAATGTGAAAGAAAATCAGAGAGAACAGAGATGGTGGAACGAGAGAAGAGGGAGGAATAATGTTATGAGCATTTCCTCCCATTATCTCTGTGTGTCTGTGGGTGTGTGTGTGTGTGTCTGTCTGTCTGTCTGTCTGTCTGTCTATCTGTCTGTCTGTCTGTCTCTCTCTCTCTCTCTCTCTCTCTCTCTCTGTGTGTTTCTCTCTTTCTCTGTCTCACAACACTGTTCAGCTCTCTGTCTGTCTCTACCTCTGTAGAGAGGTTATGGATCATGATGTTGAATCTGGTAAAGTTAAAACCGCCTGTGGATGTATCCAACCTTTCCCATATGCTCTCAGATCCCCACTGAGACACACGCCAGTCCTCCCCTGTCTCGCCGTGCTCACTGATGGAGCGTGTGTGTCTGTGTCTGTATGTGTGTGTTCATCCTCCCCTGTCTCGCCGTGCTCACTGATGGAGCGTGTGTGTCTGTGTCTGTATGTGTGCGTTCATCCTCCCCTGTCTCGCCATGGAGCGTGTGTGTCTGTGTCTGTATGTGTGTGTTCATCCTCCCCTGTCTCGCCATGGAGCGTGTGTGTCTGTGTCTGTATGTGTGTGTTCATCCTCCCCTGTCTGTGTCTGTATGTGTGTGTTCATCCTCCCCTGTCTTGCCGTGCTCATTGATGGGAGCGTGTGTAATGGATTTCAAGCCATTCTGAATGAAAATAGACATCAGTAGTATGTTGGATTGCAGGCCCAAGCGACTTTTCTCTGTTTCTTTCTCTTTCTTTGTCTCGTTCTGTCTATCCCTGGTGTAGTAAACGTGGCCAAAGTGCCTTCAGAACTAGCTTGGTTCCATAGTTATGGGTTGGGAGGTTGAAAAGAGAGCTTCAGTTATCCAAATAGAGCAGAAACAGTGTTTTGAAAGTCTCCCAGAACAGACGCCTCATCAGTGGGGCACGAATCACTCAGAACCGGGCAAGTTGGCAGTCTGGAAAAGGAAAGTGTGTGTGTGTGTTTAATATGGTAGGGAATGTAGTGTGTGTGTACACATGGATGGTGAATGTTGAATCCATTATGTTTGTGTTTATGTGGCTTGGATGACTTGGAACAGTGTTCGTGTCTGTGAGTGCGTGTGTGTGCGTGTGCGTGCGCGTGTGCGTGCGCGTGTGCGCGTGTGTGTGTGTGTGCGCGTGTATTTTCTCTGCATTCAATACGACCGTTGTGTGAGTGCTGTTGGTCACGGTTGGGTCTTTATATCAAAGGCGAGAAACGGCAGTTAGTGGATAGAGATGTTGGAGTCTATCAGTCTCAGTAAAGTAATGTGCCACGCACATACACATTCAAATGGAACCGTAAAACTGCCAGACGCCCAGTCCGGAGACCAGAGCATACATGGCAATAGAATGGGGTTACCATGGACACGGCACAGTGTTGCTATTAGTACTCGAGGGCTGTAGTTTGGCACCAAATAACACATAGAGCCCAAAAGAGCGGAGTGGTAGTGGTAGTGGTAGTGGTAGTGGTAATGGAGTGGTAGTGGTAGTGGTAGTGGTAGTGGTAATGGTAATGGAGTGGTAGTAGTGGTAATGAAGTGGAGTGGAGTGGTAGTGGTAGTGGTAGTGGTAGTGGTAATGGAGTGGTAGTGGTAGTGGTAGTGGTAGTGGTAGTGATAGTGGTAGTGGTAATGGAGTGAAAGTGGCAGTGGTACTGGTAGTGGAGTGGTAGTGGAGTGGGAGTGGAGTGGTAGTGGAGTGGAGTGGTAGTGGAATTGGTAGTGGTAGTGGTAGTGTTAGTGGGGTGGAGTGGAGTGGAGTGTTAGTGGAGTGGAGTGGAGTGGTAGTGGAATTGGTAGTGGTAGTGGTAGTGGGATGGAGAGGTGTGGAGTGGAGTGGTAGTGGAGTGGTAGTGGGGTGGAGTGGAGTGGAGTGGAGTGGAGTTGAGTGGTAGTGGAAGTGGTAGTGGTAGTGGTAGTGGGATGGAGAGGTGTGGAGTGGAGTGGTAGTGGAGTGGAGTGGAGTGGTAGTGGTAGTGGAGTGGTAGTGGTAGTGGTAGTGGAAGTGGTAATGGAGTAGTAGTGGTAGTGGAGTGGAGTGGAGTGGAGTGGAGTGGAGTGGTAGTGGAGTGGAGTGGAGTGGAGTGGTAGTAGTAGTAGTAGTGGAGTGGTAGTGGTAGTGGAGTGGAGTGGAGATGTAGTGGAGTGGAGTGGAGTGGAGTGGAGATTGAGTGGAGTGGAGTGGAGATGTAGTGGAGTGGAGTGGGTAGTGGTAGTGGAGTGGTAGTGGTAGTGGAAGTGGTAATGGAGAAGTAGTGGTAGTGGAGTGGAGTGGAGTGGAGTGGTAGTGTAGTGGAGTGGAGTGGTAGTGGAGTGGAGTGGTAGTGGTAATGGAGTGGTAGTGGTAGTGGTAATGGAGTGGTAGTAGTGGTAATGAAGTGTAGTGGAGTGGTAGTGGTAGTGGTAGTGGTAGTGGTAGTGGTAGTGGTAGTGGTAGTGGTAATGGAGTGGTAGTGGTAGTGGTAGTGATAGTGGTAGTGGTAATGGAGTGAAAGTGGCAGTGGTAGTGGTAGTGGAGTGGTAGTGGAGTGGAGTGGTAGTGGAGTGGAGTGGTAGTGGAATTGGTAGTGGTAGTGGTAGTGGGGTGGAGTGGAGTGGAGTGGAGTGGTAGTGGAGTGGAGTGGAGTGGAGTGGTAGTGGAGTGGAGTGGAGTGGAGTGGAGTGGTAGTGGAAGTGGTAGTGGTAGTGGTAGTGGGAGGGAGAGGAGTGGAGTGGTAGTGGAGTGGTAGTGGAGTGGAGTGGAGTGGTAGTGTTAGTGGAGTGGAAGTGGAAGTGGTAATGGAGTAGTAGTGGTAGTGGAGTGGAGTGGAGTGGTAGTGGTAGTGGAGTGGTAGTGGTAGTGGAAGTGGTAATGGAGTAGTAGTGGTAGTGTAGTGGTAGTGGAGTGGAGTGGAGTGGAGTGGTAGTGTAGTGGAGTGGAGTGGTAGTGGTAGTGGAGTGGAGTGGTAGTGGAATGGAGTGGAGTGGAGTGGAGTGGAGTGGTAGTGGTAGTGGAGTGGTAGTGGAGTGGAGTGGAGTCGAGATGTAGTGGAGTGGACTGGAGTGGAGTGAAGTGGTAGTGGAGTGGAGTGGAGTGGTAGTGGAGTGGAGTGGAGTGGAGTGGTAGTGGTAGTGGAAGTGGTAATGGAGTAGTAGTGGTAGTGTAGTGGTAGTGGAGTGGAATGGAGTGGTAGTGTAGTGGAGTGGAGTGGTAGTGGTAGTGGAGTGGTAGTGGTAGTGGTAGTGGTAGTGGTAGTGGAGTGGAGTGGTAGTGGAGTGGAGTGGAGTGGAGTGGAGTGGAGTGGTAGTGTTAGTGGAGTGGTTGTGGAGTGGAGTGGTAGTGTAGTGGAGTGGTATTGGAGTGGAGTGGTAGTGGTAGTGGAGTGGTAGTGGTAGTGGAGTGGAGTGGAGTGGTAGTTGAAGTGGTAGTGGAAGTGGTAATGGAGTAGGAGTGGTAGTGGGGTGGTAGTGGAGTGGAGTGGAGTGGAGTGGTAATGGAGTAGTAGTGGTAGTGGAGTGGTAGTGGTAATGGAGTAGTAGTGGTAGTGGTAGTTGAAGTGGTAGTGGAAGTGGTAATGGAGTAGGAGTGGTAGTGGGGTGGTAATGGAGTGTAGTGGTCAGTGGAGTGGTAATGGAGTAATAGTGGTAGTGGAGTGGTAATGGAGTAGTAGTGGTAGTGGAGTGGTAGTGGTAATGGAGTAGTAGTGGTAGTAGTATTGGAGTGGAGTGGTAATGGGGTAGAAGTGGTAGTGGATTGGTAGTGGAAATGGAGTAGTAGTGGTAGTGCTAGTGGTAATGGAGTAGCAGTGGTAGTGGTAGTGGAGTGGTAGTGGAAATGGACTGATAGTGATGGTGGTAATGGAGAGGAATTGGTAGTGGCAGTGGTAAAAGTAGTGGAGTGGTAATGGAGTGGAAGTGGTAGTCGTAGTTGTAGTGGAGTTATAGTGGAGTGGAATTGGTAATGGAGTGGAAGTGGTAGTGGTTGTGGTAATGGAGTGGTAGTGTTAGTGGAGAGATAGTGGTATTGGAGTGGTAGTGGAAATGGCGTGTTAGTGGTAGTGGTAGTGGTGGTATTAGGTGTAGTGGAAGTGGAGTGGAGTGGAGTGGAGTGGAGTGGTAGTTGTAGTGGTAATGGAGTGGTAGTGGTAGTGGTAGTGGTATTGGTAGTGGTAGTGGTATTGGTAGTGGTAGTGGTAGTGGTGGTGGGTGGAGCGGTACTGGAGTGGTAGTGGGAGTGGTAGTGGAGTGGAGTGGAGTGGAGTGGATTGGTAGTGTTAGTGGAGTGGTAGTGGAGTGGAGTGGTAGTGTAGTGGAGTGGTATTGGAGTGGAGTGGTAGTGGTAGTGGAGTGGTAGTGGTAGTGGAAGTGGTAATGGAGTAGTAGTGGTAGTGTAGTGTAGTGTAGTGGTAGTGGAGTGGAGTGGAGTGGAGTGGTAGTTGTAGTGGTAGTGGAAGTGGTAATGGAGTAGGAGTGGTAGTGGAGTGGTAGTGGAGTGGAGTGGAGTGGTAATGGAGTAGTAGTGGTAGTGGAGTGGTAGTGGTAATGGAGTAGTAGTGGTAGTGGTAATGGAGTAGTAGCGGTCAGTGGAGTGGTAATGGAGTAATAGTGGTAGTGGAGTGGTAGTGGTAATGGAGTAGTAGTGGTAGTAGTATTGGAGTGGAGTGGTAATGGGGTAGAAGTGGTAGTGGATTGGTAGTGGAAATGGAGTAGTAGTGGTAGTGCTAGTGGTAATGGAGTAGCAGTGGTAGTGGTAGTGGAGTGGTAGTGGAAATGGACAGATAGTGATGGTGGTAATGGAGTGGAATTGGTAGTGGTAGTGGTAAAAGTAGTGGCGTGGTAATGGAGTGGAAGTGGTTGTCGTAGTTGTAGTGGAATGGTAGTGGTAAAAGTTGTGGAGTGGTAGTGGAGTGGTAGTGGAGTGGTAGTGGTAATGGAGTGGAAGTGGTAGTGGTAGTGGTAATGGAGTGGAAGTGGTAGTGGTAGTGGTAATGGAGTGGTAGTGTTAGTGGAGTGGTAGTGGTGTTGGAGTGGTAGTGGAAATGGCGTGTTAGTGGTAGTGGTGGTATTAGGTGTAGTGGAAGTGGAGTGGAGTGGAGTGGAGTGGAGTGGTAATGGAGTGGTAGTGGTATTGGTAGTGGTAGTGGTAGTGGAGTGGTAGTGGTAGTGGTAGTGGTGGTGGGATGGAGCGGTACTGGAGTGGTAGTGGTATTGGTAGTGGTAGTGGAGTGGTAGTGGTAGTGGTAGTGGTAGTGGTATTGATTGTGGTAGTGGTAGTATTAGTAGTAGTGGACTGGTAGTGGAGTTGTAGTATTAGTGGTAGTGGCAGTGGTAGTGGTAGTGGGAGTGGTATTGGTATTGGTAGTGGTAGTATTAGTAGTAGTGGACTGGTAGTGGAGTGGTAGTATTAGTGGTAGTGGAGTGGTAGTGGTGATAGTAGTAATGGTAGTGGTAGTGGTAGTGGTGGTGGGTTGGAGCGGTACTGGAGTGGTAGTGGTACTGGAGTGGTAGTGGTAGTGGTAATGAAGTGGTAGTAGTATTGGTGGTGGTAATATTAGTAGTAGTGGACTGGTAGTGGAGTGGTAGTATTAGTGGTAGTGGACTGATAGTGGAGTGGTAGTATTAGTGGTAGTGGAAGAGGTAGTGGTAGTGGAGTAGTAGTGGTAGTGGTAGTTGAAGTGGTAGTGAGGTGGTAATGGAGTGGTAGCTGTAATGGAGTGAAAGTGGTAGTGGTAGTGTAGTGGTAGTGGTAGTGGTAGTGGTAGTGGAGTGGTAGTGGTAGTGGTAATGGAGTGGAAGTGGTAGTGGTAGTGGTAATGGAGTGGAAGTGGTAGTGGTAGTGGTAATGGAGTGGTAGTGTTAGTGGAGTGGTAGTGGTATTGGAGTGGTAGTGGAAATGGCGTGTTAGTGGTAGTGGTGGTATTAGGTGTAGTGGAAGTGGAGTGGAGTGGAGTGGAGTGGAGTGGTAATGGAGTGGTAGTGGTATTGGTAGTGGTAGTGGTAGTGGAGTGGTAGTGGTAGTGGTAGTGGTGGTGGGATGGAGCGGTACTGGAGTGGTAGTGGTATTGGTAGTGGTAGTGGAGTGGTAGTGGTAGTGGTAGTGGTAGTGGTATTGATTGTGGTAGTGGTAGTATTAGTAGTAGTGGACTGGTAGTGGAGTTGTAGTATTAGTGGTAGTGGCAGTGGTAGTGGTAGTGGGAGTGGTAGTGGTACTGGTGGTGGTAGTGGTAGTATTAGTAGTAGTGGACTGGTAGTGGAGTGGTAGTATTAGTGGTAGTGGAGTGGTAGTGGTGATAGTAGTAATGGTAGTGGTAGTGGTGGTGGGTTGGAGCGGTACTGGAGTGGTAGTGATACTGGAGTGGTAGTGGTAGTGGTAATGGAGTGGTAGTAGTATTGGTGGTGGTAATATTAGTAGTAGTGGACTGGTAGTGGAGTGGTAGTATTAGTGGTAGTGGACTGATAGTGGAGTGGTAGTATTAGTGGTAGTGGTAGTGGAAGAGGTAGTGGTAGTGGAGTAGTAGTGGTAGTGGTAGTTGAAGTGGTAGTGAGGTGGTAATGGAGTGGTAGCTGTAATGGAGTGAAAGTGGTAGTGGTAGTGTAGTGGTAGTGGTAGTGGTAGTGGAGTGGTAGTGGTAGTGTAGTGGTAGTGGTAGTGGTAGTGGTAGTGGAGTGGTAGTGGTAGTGGTAGTGGTAGTGGAGTGGTAGTGGTAGTGGTAGTGGTAGTGGAGTGATAGTGGTAGTGGAGTGGAGTGGAGTGGAGTGATAGTGGTAGTGGAGTGGAGTGGAGTGGAGTGGAGTGGAGTGGAGTGGTAGTGGAGTGGAGCGGTTGGGAGTAGTGGAGTGGAGATGTAGTGGAGTGGAGCGGTAGTGGAGTGGAGATGTAGTGGAGTGGAACGGTAGTGGGAGTGGAGCGGTAGTGGAGTGGAGATGTAGTGGAGTGGAGAGGTAGTAGAGTGGAGATGTAGTGGAGTGGAGCGGTAGTGGGAGTGTTGCGATATTGGTAGCGGGAGCGGAAAAGATGGTTGTAGAGGGTGGGGGAGGGGGAAGGATGGTTGTAGAGGGTGGGGGAAGGGGAAGGATGGTTGTAGAGGGTGGGGGAGGGGGAAGGATGGTTGTAGAGGGTGGGGGAGGGGGAAGGATGTTTGTAGAGGGTGGGGGAGGGGGAAGGATGGTTGTAGAGGGTGGGGGAGGGGGAAGGATGGTTGTAGAGGGTGGGGGAGGGGGAGACCTCCGTCTAAACTACTATTTCATGGACATCTGAATAGACTTTAACCTTTTTTTTTACCTTTATTTAACTAGGCAAGTCAAAATTCTTATTTTCAATGATTGCCTAGGAACAGTGGATTAACTGCCTGTTCAGGGGCAGAACGACAGATTTGTACCTTGTCAGCTCGGGGATTTGAACTTGAAACCTTTCGCTCTAAACACTAGGCTACCCTGTCGCCCCATTAAGATCTCCAACCAATTGTGCTATTGTGTTTGTTTTTTCGCATTATTTGTAACTTATTTCGTACTTAATGTTTCTGCCACATCTTATGAATGAAAAGATCTTCTTGATTTCAGCGCAGCGATTACTCCGTGCTGGAGGAATACTCTTTCTTCAACGAGTCGGACGCCCGACAAGGCCCTCATCCCTGTCATTTGCAGCAGAAAGAGACGGCGAATCGGCGACGAAGGTCCGGGTGCCTTGTAAGGATCCAACGCCGAGAGAGTAATCTATCTTTACCATCAGTCCTATTAGCCAACGTACCAATCAATCCATAATAAAATACGTATATATCCTACCAACGGGATATTAAAAACTATAATATCTTATGTTTCACCGAATCGTGGCTGAACGACGACATGAATAACACACAGCTGGCTGGTTTTAAGCTTTTTCGGGAGGATAGAACAACGGCCTCTCGTAAAACAAGGGGTGGCGGTCTATGAATATTTGAAAAACAACAGCTGGTGCACAAAATCTAAGGAAGTCTTGATGTTTTGCTCACCTGAGGTAGTGCATCTCATGAGAAGCTGTAGACCACTCTATTTACCAAGGGAGTTTTCATCTGTATGTTTTGTAGCTGTCTATATACTACCACAAATTGATGCTGGCACTAAGACCTCACTCAAAGAGCTGTATATGGCCATAAGAAAACAGGAAAACACTCATCCAGAGGCGGCACTCCTGGTGGCCGTGGACTTTAATGCAAGGAAACTCAAATTTGTTTTACCTCATTTCTACCAGCATGTTAAATGTGCAAACAGAGGAAAACAACTCTAGACCACCTTTACTCCACACACAGAGACATGTACAAAGCGCTCCCTCACCCTCCATTTGGCAAATTTGACCATAATTCTATCCTCCTGATTCCTGCTTACAAGCAAAAACTAAAGCAGGAACTATTACAGACTACAAAGAGAAGCACAGACGCGAGGTGCCCAGTGACATGAGCCTACCAGACAAGCTAAATTACTTCTATGCTCGCTTCGAGGCAAGCAACACTGAAGCTTGCATGAGAGCATCAGCTGTTCCGGATGACTGTGTGATCACGCTCTCTGTAGCCGATGTGAGTAAGACCTTTAAACAGGTCAACATTCACAAGGCCGCAGGGGCAGACTGATTCCCAGGACGTGTACTCCGAGCATGCGCTGACCAACTGGCAAGTGTCTTCACTGACATTTTCAACCTGGCCCTGACTGAGTCTGTAATATCAACATGATTCAAGCAGACCACCATAGTCCCTGTGCTCAAGAATACTTAGGTAACCTGCCTAAATGACTACCGACCCATAGCAATCACGTCTGTAGCCATGAAGTGCTTTGAAAGTGCTGATCATAGCTCAAGTCAACACCATTGTCCCAGAAACCCTAGACCCACTCTAATTTGCATACCGCCCCAAGAGATCCACAGATGATGCAATCTCTATTGCACTAAACACTGCCCTTTCCCACCTGGACAAAAATAACACTTATGTGAGAATGCTATTCATTGACTACAGCTCAGCGTTTAACACCATAGAGCCCTCAAAGCTCATCACTAAGCTAAGGACCCTGGGACTAAACATCTCCCTCTGCAACTGGATCCTGGACTTCTTGACGGGCCTCCACCCAGGTGGTAAGAGTAGGTAACAACACATCCGCCACACTGATCCTAAACACAGGGACGCCTCAGGGGTGCGTGCTCAGTCCCCTCCTGTACCCCCTGTTCACTCATGACTGCATGGCCAGGCACGACTCCAACACCATCATTAAGTTTGCCGATGACACAACAGTTGTAGGCCTGATCACCAGCAATGATGACACAGCCTATAGGGAGGAGGTCAGAGACCTGGCCGTGTGGTGCCAGGACAACAACCCTAGTCATAGACTATTCTCTCTGCTACTGCACGGAAAGTGGTACCGGAGCGCCAAGTCTAGGTCCAAAAGGCCAGCTTCTACCCCTCAAGCCATTAGACTCCTGAACAGCTAATCAAAGGGCTACCCAGACTAATTACATTGCTCCCCCTTTTAAGCAGCTGCTATTCTCAATTTATTATCCATGCATAGTCACTTTAACTCTACCTACATGTACATATTACCTCAATTATTGTTATTTTACTGCTGCTGTTTAGTTGTTTGTTACTTTTATTTTCTATTTGTTACTTATCTATTTTCTTCTTAAAACTTCTTAAAACATTGTTGATTAAGGGCTTGTAAATAAGCATTTCACTGTTGTATTCGGGGCGTGTGACCAATACAATTTGATTTCAGATTTCTAGCCTTTCGTCTTTCTCTCTCTCTCTCTCTCTCTCTCTCTCTCTCTCTCTCTCTCTCTCTCTCTCTGTGTGTCTCTATCCCTCCACCTCTCTCTCAACCTCTCCCTCTTTCTCGCTCTCTCTTTTTCTCTCTCCATCCCTCTCTCCATCTCTTTCTATGTCTCTCTCTCTCACATTGCCCGCTGCATGACTCAGAGTCATGAATATTCCTCCTTCTCAGTGATGGAGGGATGTCATTTCAGAGGAATGTAACCCTGCATGCCAGGAGCGACGCAGCGCACTAAAAGAGAAAGAGAAGGAAGAAAGTGACAGACAGGGAGAGAGAGAGAGAGAGAGAGAGACAGAGCGAGTGACAGACAGGGAGAGAGAGAGAGAGAGAGAGAGAGAGAGAGAGAGAGAGAGAGACAGACAGACAGACAGACAGACAGAGAGAGAGAGAGAGAGAGAGAGAGAGACAGAGCGAGTGACAGACAGATAGGGAGAGAGACAGAGAGAGAGAGAGAGAGAGAGAGAGAGAGAGAGAGAGAGAGAGAGAGAGACAGACAGACAGACAGAGAGAGAGAGACAGAGAGAGAGAGAGAGAGAGAGAGAGAGAGAGAGAATGGGGAACAGAAGGATAGCAGACCAAATGTGGACGAGGGGGCCTAAAATAGAGAGCCAGCCAGGAGTGGAGAGTGGAGGACAAGGGCAAGGAAAAGAAGAGAGAGAGGGTAGACAAAACAAACAAAGTTGCATCTCCCTCTACAGCAATCACACTTATCTTACCCCCACAGCAGTGAACTAAGACATCACAAATATCCGCACTAACACGACACGCGTAACATATAGACCATAGTGGAAAAAAACAGGTGTAGACACACTTAGTCTTCAACAAAGCGGTCTGTACACACAGATGTGAGATATTCCACCAATGAGATGGCAGAGAGACAGCGATCTACTCTACCCGACCCATATGAATGGTACCTGTGTCGGTGTGTGACAGAGACTGACTGGGCATCCTTATAGGTTCAGAGAACTGACACGCACACATACTCATACATTACATAGTCACTGATACCTACATGCACAGACACACGGACACACAGACACTCCGGTTATCTTATCTCCTCCCATCATAGACACTCCCATCTCCCATACACCCCCCGACATCAACCATAGGTTGTACATCTGTCACCGTTTCATCAGCACGGCTCACTAAAACTAAACTTTATTCAGAGGAGCGCAGCGGACAAATAACATTCGGCAGAAGTATTTGAACGCTACATTTAACCATAATCAGTACCATCTCCTGGAGAAAGAGAGAGAGAGAGAGAGAGAGAGAGAGAGAGAGTAGGATGCCTCTATCATACCAGAGGCAGTGTATCTCAGCATTCCTGCTGAAAGTCACATTCCACTCTGAGGAATCATAATATACATATCTACCTCCATCACTCTAGTATCCCTGTCCCCTATACATATCTACCTCCATCACTCCAGTATCCCTGTCCCCTATACATATCTACCTCCATCACTCCAGTATCCCTGTCCCCTATACATATCTACCTCCATCCCTCCAGTAGATGTACTTTCCTGCTGAAAGTCACATTCCACTCTGAGGAATCATAATAACACATAGTAATAATATTATGGCTGTTATTATAAGTGTAACAGTATATATGATATAAATTGACAGACAGGGAGAAAACTGGGTATAAGAGTTGCATTGGTAGTTTCTAATCTTCTCTGTCCCTGCCTTGGTCTAGGTTTCCTTCGGCACCGCAGAGTACTACGCAGGTCCCATGACTTATTGCTTGGTCTGTTTTTTCTTTCTTTCTCCCTTTTCTGTTGCCTTTGGCTCTCGGCTCTCGTTACCGCGGCGACACAATGTGAGGAAAACAATTGAGGGACGACAGGATGGAGGGATGAGAGGTAAATGGAGAGACACTTAAGGGAGTGGAGGGAAGAGGACGGGGGACTTACCTTTTTTTTCTCTCCTCCAAGCGTTGAATGGTAGATGGAGGAACGGGATGTGAGAGGGTGTCAACGAGGTGTTAATTTCAGGTTGGTCTCTGGCTCCTCTTCTCCTTCAGCCACGCATGTCTCCCAGAGAAATTAGGATGGTATCAGATCAGTCAATTTCAAAGGAACGAAAGAGAATAAAAATATATATAAAAAAACGTTGCAATGCCGCTGGTTTGAAAGCCGGTCCGAGTTTGTCCAAAAACAGAACAATTTTAATATTTTCACCAATGGCAGGTGGAACAAATGTTATTTTTGTTTTGCTTCTTTCTCTGTCTCTCTGGAGAAAATGTAGTCCATGTGCTTCTGCAGTGAGAGAGCGAGCGAGTGAGAGAGTGACTGAGAGTGGGATCGAAGGGAAGAGAGAGGAGTGGAAAACCGTCTCTGTACAGTCTTCAGGCTGACCAAAAGTGGGTCTGAGGCGCACTTTCCAAATCTCAGCGCTCCAACTCTAGGAGGGAAGGAGAGAGAGAGAGAGAGAGAGCGACAGTACAGGCAGGCAGGGTATTCTAGTCGGCTTGGCTGAGAGGTAAGTGCAGAGACTTCAGCTTGTACAGTCCCACATCCACAGCTTAGAACCAGGGCCTGTGCACCTCGCAAGTCCAATCTCCTCACTGTGGCTTTATTCTGCGCTCCCTCCCCTTCCCCCCCTCCCCTTCCCACCCTCCCCCTCCCTCTCCCCCCTCCCTCTCCCTCCCCTTCCCCCCCTCCCCCTCCCTCTCCCGCCTCCCTCTCCCTCCCCTTCCCCCCTCCCTCCCCCTCCTCCTCCCTCCCCTTCCCCCCCTCCCCTTCCCTCTCCCCTCCCCCCTCCCCCCTCCCCCCTCTCCCCCTCCCCCTCCCCCCTCCCTCCCTCCCTCTCCTTCCCCTTCCCCCCTCTCCTTCCCCTTCCCCCCCTCCCTCTCCCTCCCCCTATAGGCTTATTTTGGGAAAAGAGAGTGAGGATTGTTCTTTGGGTTCACCACCACACAAAACACAAGTGAGTGAGTCTGGACACAGTGAGGTAGGACGGAGTAGGGGAGTGGCAGGATTGGGTGGGGTAAAGCACAGAGAGGGGTCGGGTAGGTGGAGGGAGGGAGGGAGGGAGGGGGATTTGGAAACTTCTATTGCCTCCATTCTTCACCCTCCCTCCCTCCTTCCCTCCCTCCTCCCTTCACAGAAGCCTCCCTTTCTCCCACATTGAAGCTGTTGTTTTTCCACCTTGGATACAAATACTTGCAGGAAAACATGACGCTACACACACACACTTACAAACAAGCATCATGTGAGTACACCTACTGAAGTACACGTACTGAAGTACACCTACTGAAGGACATCTACTGAAGTATATCTACTGAAGTACACCTACTGAAGTACACCTACTGAAGTACATCTACTGGAGTACATGTACTGAAGTACACCTACTGAAGGACATCTACTGAAGGACACGTACTGAAGTATACCTACTGAAGTACACCTACTGAAATGCATCTACTGAAGGACACCTACTGAAGGACATCTACTGAAGGACACCTACTGAAGTACATCTACTGAAGTACACCTACTGAAGTACATCTACTGAAGTACACCTACTGAAGGACATCTACTGAAGTACACCTACTGAAGTACACCTACGGAAGTACATCTACTGAAGTATACCTACTGAAGTATACCTACTGAAGGACATCTACTGAAGTACACCTACTGATGTATACCTACTGAAGTACACTTACTGAAGTACACCTACTGAAGTATACCTACTGAAGTACACCTACTGAAATGCATCTACTGAAGGACACCTACTGAAGTTAATCTACTGAAGTACATCTACTGAATTATACCTACTGAAGTACACCTACTGAAGTACACCTACTGAAGTACACCTACTGAAGTACATCTACTGAAGTACACCTACTGAAGTACACCTACTGAAGTACACCTACTGAATTATACCTACTGAAGTATACCTACTGAAGTACACCTACTGAAGTACATCTACTGAAGTACACCTACTGAAGTACACCTACTGAAGTACACCTACTGAAGGACACCTACTGAAGTACATCTACTGAAGTATACCTACTGAAGTACACCTACTGAAGTACACCTACTGAAGTATACCTACTGAAGTACACCTACTGAAGTACACCTACTGAAGTACACCTACTGAAGTAACCTACTGAAATACACCTACTGAAGTGTGTGGAGAGTGTTGGCTCAACAGTTGCCATAGAGATTGACCTCTCCACGGCTATCCACTCATCTCTCTCCTCCTTTTTGAACTGCCCATATCTCTCTGATTTGTTTTGGTGTAGATTGATCTAGGTCGAAGCCAAGATTACTAGAGTAGTCGAATCAGGAGTAGGGCAGCACAATGCAGGTCATTTTTGCAAAATGTCAGGTTTTCCAGAAAGACTGGTTTGAGGATTCCGGATTTCCTGCTTATTCCCTCATGATTCCATACATCTTCCAGCCAGGATTTCTGAAAAACCTTGTCATTTTGGGAAAGTTACCAGAACAATCAGAGCTAGTCATTTAGCAGACTCTCCAGAGAGACTTACAGGAGCAATTAGGGTTAAACGCCTGATCAGTGGCACATCGACAGGTTTTTCACCTAGTCGGCTCTGGGATTTGAATTAGTGACCTTTCAGTTACTGGTCCAATGCCTTTAATCGTTAGGCTACCTACTGTCCCAGCACTTTTCCCTGCAACACACACACACGCACATGCACACACGCACACACACACACACACACACACACACACACACACACACACACACACACACACGCACGCGCATGCGCACGCGCACGCACACGCACACGCACACGCACATGAAATACTTTACTTGAATCCACCAATCATATTTACATGATCTTGTATCTCTATTGACATTTTTTTATTTCAGTATTTGCACAGTCTCTATACATACTCACAGGGCCCTACACACTCACACACACTGTCAATCCAACACTCACACAAACACTCACTCCATCATTTTCTCACTCATATGCACATACATTTATACTGACTCTACACACCTGCACACCCTCTCACAATCAAGCTGCTGCTACTCTGTTTATCTTATATTCTGTTGCCAAGTCCCCTTACTCCTATACATATCTACCTCCATCACTATGGTATCCCTGTCCCCTATACATATCTACCTCCATCACTACAGTATCCCTGTCACCTATACATATCTACCTCCATCACTCCAGTATCCCTGCCCCTTACTCCTATACATATCTACCTCCATCACTACAGTATCCCTGTCCCCTATACATATCTACCTCCATCCCTCCAGTATCCCTGTCACCTATACATATCTACCTCCATCACTCCAGTATCCCTGTCCCCTTACTCCTATATATATCTACCTCCATCACTCCAGTATCCCTGTCACCTTCCCCTATACATATCTACCTCCATCACTATGGTATCCCTGTCCCCTATACATATCTACCTCCATCACTCCAGTATCACTGTCACCTTCACCTATACATATCTACCTCCATCACTACAGTATCCCCTTACCCCTATACATATCTACCTCCATCCCTCCAGTATCCCTGTCCCCTATACATATCTACCTCCATCACTCCAGTATCCCTGTCACCTTCCCCTATACATATCTACCTCCATCCCTCCAGTATCCCTGTCCCCTATACATATCTACCTACCTCACTCCAGTATCCCTGTCCCCTTACCCCTATACATATCTACCTCCATCACTACAGTATCCCTGTCCCCTATACATATCTACCTCCATCACTCCAGTATCCCTGTCACCTTCCCCTATACATATCTACCTCCATCACTATGGTATCCCTGTCCCCTATACATATCTACCTCCATCCCTCCAGTATCCCTGTCCCCTTACCCCTATACATATCTACCTCCATAACTACAGTAGCCCTGTCACCTATACATATCTACCTCCATCACTCCAGTATCCCTGTCACCTTCCCCTATACATATCTACCTCCATCACTCCAGTATCCCTGTCACCTATACATATCTACCTCCTTCACTCCAGTATCCCTGACACATTCCCCTAAACATATCTACCTCCATCCCTCCAGTATCCCTGTCACATTCCCCTATACATATCTACCTCCATCACTACAGTATCCCTGTCACCTTCCCCTATACATATCTACCTCCATCACTCCTACTATACATATCTACCTCCATCACTCCAGTATCCCTGTCCCCTTACCCCTATACATATCTACCTCCATCCCTCCAGTATCCCTGTCACATTCCCCTATACATATCTACCTCCATCACTCCAGTATCCCTGTCACCTTCCCCTATACATATCTACCTCCATCACTCCAGTATCTCTGTCCCCTATACATATCTACCTCCCTCACTCCAGTATCCCTGTCCCCTATACATATCTACCTCCATCACTCCAGTATCCCTGTCCCCTTACCCCTATACATATCTACCTCCATCCCTCCAGTATCCCTGTCCCCTTACCCCTATACATATCTACCTCCATAACTACAGTAGCCCTGTCACCTTCCCCTATACATATCTACCTCCATCACTCCAGTATCCCTGTCTCCTATACATATCTACCTCCATCACTCCAGTATCCCTGTCACCTTCCCCTATACATATCTACCTCCATCACTCCAGTATCCCTGTCCCCTATACATATCTACCTCCACCACTCCAGTATCCCTGTCCCCTTACTCCTATACATATCTACCTCCATCACTCCAGTATCCCTGTCTCCTATACATATCCACCTCCCTCACTCCAGTATCCCTGTCCCCTTACTCCCATACATATCTACCTCCACCACTCCAGTATCCCTGTCCCCTTACTCCTGTACATATCTACCTCCATCACTCCAGTATCCCTGTCACCTATACATATCTACCACCATCACTCCAGTATCCCTGTCACCTTCCCCTATACATATCTACCTCCATCACTCCAGTATCCCTGTCACCTTCCCCTATACATATCTACCTCCATCACCCCAGTATCCCTGTCTTCTTACCCCTATACATATCTACCTCCATCACTCCAGTATCCCTGTCTCCTATACATATCTACCTCCATCACCCCAGTATCCCTGTCTTCTTACCCCTATACATATCTACCTCCATCACTCCAGTATCCCTGTCTCCTATACATATCTACCTCCATCACTCCAGTATCCCTGTCTCCTATACATATCCACCTCCCCTACTCCAGTATCCCTGTCCCCTTACTCCTATACATATCTACCTCCATCACTCCAGTATCCCTGTCCCCTATACATATCTACCTCCATCACTCCAGTATCCCTGTCCCCTTACTCCTATACATATCTACCTCCATCACTCCAGGACCCCTGTCCCCTATACATATCTACCTCCATCACTCCAGTATCCCTGTCTCCTATACATATCTACCTCCATCACTCCAGTATCCCTGCAGATGTAAATATGGTATTGGAACTGACTTTTTCAATATTTCCTGTATACATTATGCTTAATTACTTTGTGTTTTTCTTATTTATCGTTTCGTTTTTTCTTCACTGTACTTGTGCATATGACATTAAAACTTGCAAATTGAAATATCAGTGCCGCCTGATTGTACCTACAGCCAAGGCTGTCCAAGCTGGCCATGAGTGGCTGTCCAAGCTGGCCATGAGAGGCTGTCCAAGTTGGCCATGAGAGGCTGTCCAAGCTGGCCATGAGAGGCTGTCCAAACTGGCTACGAGAGACTGTCCAAGCTGGCCACGAGAGACTGTCCAAGCTTGCCACGAGAGGCTGTCCAAGCTGGCCACGAGAGGCTGTCCAAGCTGGCCATGAGAGGCTGTCCAAGCTGGCCACGAGAGGCTGTCCAAGCTGGCCATGAGAGGCTGTCCAAGCTGGCCATGAGAGGCTGTCCAAGCTGGACACGAGAGGCTGTCCAAGCTGGCCATGAGAGGCTGTCCAAGCTAGTCACGAGAGGCTGTCCAAGCTGGCCATGAGAGGCTGTCCAAGCTGGACACGAGAGGCTGTCCAAGCTGGTCACGAGAGGCTGTCCAAGCTTGCCATGAGAGTCTGTCCAAGCTGGCCATGAGAGGCTGTCCAAGCTGGCAAAGAGAGGCTGTCCAAGCTGGCCACGAGAGGCTGTCCAAGCTGGCCACGAGAGGCTGGAATTTAAGAAGCTGGTCGTCTGCTCCAGTCAAATGAGAAAGTCCCTCTGGCCTCCTGACACAACAACAACATCTGGTATATTTGGCACATAGGAAAACACAGCATCATCAACAACATCACAGCAGCTTTCCCTTACACAACATTACACCAGCTCCCCTTACACAACATCACACCAGCTCCCCTTACACAACATCACAGCAGCTCCCCCTTACACAACATCACACCAGCTCCCCTTACACAACATTACACCAGCTCCCCTTACACAACATCACACCAGCTCCCCTTACACAACATCACACCAGCTTCCCCTTAAACAACATCACACCAGCTTCCCCTTAAACAACATCACACCAGCTTCCCCTTACACAACATCACACCAGCTTCCCCTTAAACAACATCACACCAGTTTCCCCTTAAACAACATCACACCAGCTTTCCCTTAAACAACATCACACCAGCTTCCCCTTACACAACATCACACCAGCTTCCCCTTACACAACAATGTGTGCAGTTGGTGAGACTACCTGTCTCACCTCGCTGGCTATCATGCCGACAATTTGGTCATGTTTAGGAATGTACAAATGTTTGTATGAACAGCAACCGTTCACAACATGGGCAACAAACTCCATTACATCTGACTCAGGTAGAATTGAAAATAGGTCATGGTTGCAGGGTACCATAGTGCTAGGTTATATTTTGTTGGTAGAACTGGCAGCCTTCACCTTAACAGTAAAGGTGAGAATGTCCTGGCCAATGACAGAATTCTGGCACATGGAATGAGAGATAGAGTGATCAGCACATTGCAGAGCAGGGAGTTTCACCTACAGCCTCACGCCAGTCTAGTGCTGCAGTGGCTGCATCCGTCTGATAACGAAGAGTGTTGTCCTGGATGCAGGATGATGTTCCTTCTTTGGTGACAGAAGTCTCCAAGACAACACATGGGTCTGTAACAACTTCATCAGAGTCACTGTCTTAGTCTGCGTGTCCGTGTCCATCTGAGCTCCAGTCCGGCCAGTTTGACCAAACTCCAAAGCCTGCAGCACGGGTGTCCAATTTTCCATTGGCTTTCCTCCTGAAGCCCAGGAAGTTGTCCTCAGTGTCCGTGACCAGCGGGACCTTCTGCCTCTGTAGGTCTAGAAGGAGGCTCTGGCTAACCCCCTAACTGTCACATCATCACTTTTGAGCATGTTCAACTGGTGAGTCAGTCTGGTACAAGTGTAAATCCACTCAAATTTCAGGTACACCTAAACCCCAAATCTCTTTGGCTAAGGAAGATAACGTCACCTGTGGTGTGTGTGTTGAAGCATTGCCACTTCCTCACCACTTGAACAGTTCTGTTATTACTTTTCACCCCAGAACCTTCTGTGGGAGAGGCACACGTGCAGGCAGATGTTACATCTTTGCTTAGGCCACCTTTCTCACAGCTTCTAGCTTCATGACCCCAGGCAGAAGGGAAAGGCCAATCCTTTCCCGCCTGGTTGAAGACTCATGGACGAGCTCCTCAACTTGTTTCCCCCCACTTGCCAGCAACATTATGTCCAAGATAGGTGTATGTTTTGTGACGAGAGTACACTCTGATTGGTTTATTCATTAGTGTAAATGTTGGGGGCTTATCAGTTTTAGATTTTTCTCCGGTGTGCTGTGTCTTTTACTTTCAGCACAGAACATTTCAAAAAGTTATCTTGTCTTTAATAACATGTTCCTCTCTGGAGGAGATCTGAATGTCATCAACATACCTCTCCCTGTACTGGCTTCAGTGACCACACACACACACACACACACACACACACACACACACACACACACACACACACACACACACACACACACACACACACACACACACACACACACACACACACACACACACACACACACACACACACACACACACTCACACACACACACACACACACACACACACACAAACAAACATACACATACACACACACATAGTCAGGAACAAATACCTGCACACTGCAGACCCTGTTACCCAACCCCATGTTAGGAACATTAGGTACATTCATTTCCAAGTATTAATGGCATATCCATTAGTAATAAGGGGGTAATCATACAGCAAATTTAGGCTAATTGCTAAGCATTCAATAATAATAGCTCTCAGGCTAGGCTAAACGTTGGTATACCGGCATAGTTGCTTATCACACTGTAGCTAATTAGCCTTATCACGCTGACGTTAGCCATTCAAGGCTAATTTAACCGAAGCCAACCGTGAATCTGCATATCACAGAGTAGCTAATTGCTAATGGAAGAGTGGCTAACCATTCAGGGCAAATTGTGCATTGACTTAGCAACAGAGAAGCTAATTGTGAATCAAACAGAAACTTACTATTCAGAGTGAATTCTACATGGGGTTAGCATTCAACGCCAATTGACCATCTGTGTGTTGGCTGTATGTTCTGTTAGTAGACCTTGAAGCCTGAGCAAGAATGCATTCCAAATGGCGCCCTATTTTCTACCTGGTGAACTATGTTAGACCAGGGCTCTGTGCACTATGCAGGGAATAGGGCCCAGCTGGTCGAAGGTAGTACATTATAATGGGAAGGGGATGCCATTTGGAACACAGGCCAGAGCCCGTGTCCACAAAGCATCTCAGAATGGGTCTAGGAATCCTGTTAAAACCAGTTTTAAGACAAAAAAAAAACTCCACAAGGGTTTTAGTCAGAGTAGGTTTTTTTGTACTTTTACCTCTTTTTCTCCCCAATTGGTAGTTTACAATCTTGTCCCGTTGCTGCAACTCCCCTACAGACTCGGGAGAGGCGAAGGTCGAGAGACATGCCGTCTCCAGAAACACGACCCCGCCAAGCCACACAGCTCCGCTTAACCCGGAAGCCAGCCACACAGCTCCGCTTAACCCGGAAGCCAGCCACACAGCTCCGTTTAACCCGGAAGCCAGCCACACAGCTCCCCTTAACCCGGAAGCCAGCCACACAGCTCGCTTAACCCGGAAGCCAGCCACACAGCTCGCTTAACCCGGAAGCCAGCCACACAGCTCCCCTTAACCCGGAAGCCAGCCACACAGCTCGCTTAACCCGGAAGCCAGCCACACAGCTCCGCTTAACCCGGAAGACAGCCACACAGCTCGCTTAACCCGGAAGACAGCCACACAGCTCGCTTAACCCGGAAGCCAGCCACACAGCTCCGCTTAACCCGGAAGCCAGCCACACAGCTCCGCTTAACCCGGAAGCCAGCCACACAGCTCACTTAACCCGGAAGCCAGCCACACAGCTCGCTTAACCCGGAAGACAGCCACACAGCTCGCTTAACCCGGAAGACAGCCACACCAATGTGTCGGAGGAAACACCGTCCAGCTGGCGGCCGAAGTCAGCTTGCAGGAAATCCCAGCTGGCCAAACCCTCCCCTAACCCAGGCAATGCTGGGCCAATTGTGCGCCACCTTATGGGTCTCGCGGTCACGGCCAGCTGTGACACAGCCTGGGATCGAACCTGGGGCTGTAGTGACGTCTCAAGCACTGAGATGCCTTAGACCACTGCGGGAGGCCGTCAGAATGGGTTTTAAGTCACTGCCCAAACTCTGAGCCAGGAGTAAAATCAACTCATTAAAGTTTATCTCAGCTGCTAATCACGACAGTTTGAGGTACTGCAAAGGAAAGATAGTAATGACGCTCATTGACATTGTTGCAAATGATGGGGGAATAACCAATCACAATGAGGCATTGGCAGCTGTGAATTCTATAGCATGCTTCAAACAATCACCTTGAATGTACATCAAATGTTGCAATGGTAAAATGCTTGGTATAATTTTAGCCTGACACGATCACTTTGCCTTCTCTTAATTATCACCTAATATGTTGACTGAAATTTGACAATATTGCCGTTTTATCAACACACTCATCACTCCTGTTTAACAACTCTAAATATCTTTGGCACAGTAGGCATCAAGTCACTTGCCGATAATGTTTCACACAACGTTTGTAGCATAAGATTCCTTCAATTGCCGAATTTATGCACAATTTAGGTATATTTTTAAACAACGTGATATTACGCTCCAAATGGATGCCTTGTAATAACATAATGTAGGAAATTAAATAATCATAAGAAAAACATGATTATTTATTAGCCTCGTGGTATTTAGGCAAATCATGTGAAACAAGCCTCATGTGAAGTCTTTGTCAAATGCAAGAGATGCTTCTACATGTAGGTCTAGATTATTTATGGATCTGCTCAGATCTCCCACAAGGTCAAAAACAGGGACCTGAACCAGTGATACATCAGCCACCGGCCCAAGCTCCCAACCGCCAGCCCTCCCAACCGTCAGCCCTCCCAACCGCCAGCCCTCCCAACCGTCAGCTCTCCCAACCGTCAGCCCTCCCAACCGCCAGCCCTCCCAACCGTCAGCCCTTCCAACCGCCAGCCCTCCCAACCGTCTGCCCTCCCAACCGTCAGCCCTCCCAACCGTCAGCCCTCCCAACCGTCAGCCCTCCCAACTGTCAGCCCTCCCAACCGTCAGCCCTGCCAACCACCAACCCTCCCAACCGTCAGCCCTTCCAACCGTCAGCCCTCCCAACCGTCAGCCCTTCCAACCGTCAGCCCTCCCAACCGTCAACCCTCCCAACTGTCAGCCCTCCCAACCGTCAGCCCTCCCAACCGTCAGCCCTCCCAACCGTCAGCCCTCCCAACCGTCAGCCCTCCCAACCGCCAGCCTTCCCAACCGTCAGCCCTCCCAACCGTCAGCCCTCCCAACCGTCAGCCCTCCCAACCGTCAGCCCTCCCAACCGCCAGCCCTCCCAACCGTCAGCCCTCCCAACCGTCAGCCCTCCCAACCGTCAGCCCTCCCAACCGTCAGCCCTCCTAACCGCCAAATCCAAAGCAATTGCATGTGGTGCTGGAACCACTCACTCTCTGCATGTCTCTATTATTAAGACACCTGCTGGTAACTGTTCACTGGTTAGGAAAACTCATGAGGAGTCCTTAATATCTTCATGCAATTCATTTATTTTTAAGAGTAAGAGTAGGAGTAAAATGTTTATATTCTCAGCACATACAACCAATTTTGTACTCTGAGACGCATTGTGGATACAGGTCTTGGTCTGCATTTGGGAAAGTTGGCTTAAACTCTTCCTGAGAAATCTACTGAAACTTTGGCTCAGTCTGATCCCAGATAGGGAAGGGAATGTTGGTGAGAGCGAGAGAGAGAGCGAGAGAGAGAGAGAGAGAGAGAGAGAGAGAGAGAGAGAGAGAGAGAGAGAGAAACAGAGCGAGAGAAACAGAGAGAGAGAGAGAGAGGCACGGAGCAAGACAGAGAGAGAGACAGAGAGAGAGACATCCCAGACCTGCTTAACCCCCCCCACACACACACACACACATTGAGGACCCACGCCAAGAGGACCTACAAACCAACCATGCCCACACCCAATATAGGCCCCCTTTAGATCAGACCTATGCCCCTCCAGCCCACCCCATGCCCCTCACTCCCGCAAATAGGGTCTCAACATGAAAGTCACACATACGCCCAGGCTGTGAGCAGGCAAACAGGCCCAACCACCACTCTTACACTTGCCCAAGCCAATGGCATGTACCAGATGCTCAGCAGGCTCTGCTCACACTTACTGGTCCGAGGCCAAGCCACAAGACTAACAACATTGGACACTTTATGGAACACAAAGCCTTCACTATATCATCCTGGAATATCCAAGGCCTGAGGTCATCTGTCTTTGGCCTAAAGAGCAGGAACCTGGACTTCACCAAAGAAATCGGAAATACAGACATTGTCATCCCACAAGAAACCTGGTATAGAGGAGATGGACCTACTGGTTGCCCTCTAGGTTACTGAGAGCTGGTAGTCCCATCCACCAAACTACCAGGTGTGAAACCTGGTATAGAGGAGACGGACCTACTGGTTGCCCTCTAGGTTACTGAGAGCTGGTAGTCCCATCCGCTAAATTTCCAGGAGTAAAACTGAGAAGAGACTCAGGGGGTATGCTAATTAGGTACAGAGGAGGCCTAATTCAATCTATAACATTTATCAAAACAGGAACATTTTACATTTGGCTTGAAATTCAAAAGGAAATGATCTTAACAGAGAAAAATGTCCTCCTGTGTGCTACCTATATCCCCCCACTAGAATCCCCATCCCCAGCTTCTCTATCCTGGAGTGGAAAATCAATCATTTCCAGGCCCCGGGAAGTGTACTAGTCTGTGGCGACCTAAACAACAGAACTGGACAAGAACCTGGTCAATAACCTCAGCACCCAGGGGGACAAACACCTACCTGAAGGTGACAGCATTCCTTCCATCATATGCCCCCGTTGACACAACTACGACAACACGGGTCACAACTCTTACAGTTCAGTCGCACGCTGGGTATGTACATAGTCAAGGATAGGCTTCGAGGGTACTCCTATGGTAGGTAAACCTATAGCTCATCTCTTGACATTAGTACTGTAGAGTACTTAATTACTGAGCTCAACCCAGAGTCTCTCAGAGCGTTCACAGTCAGCCCACTGACACCCCAATCAGGTCACAACAAATTCAGTCTACCTGAACAGAGCAATACTCAATCACAAGGCATCAAAGCCAAAGGAACTGAGTAATATTAAGAAATGCTATAGATGGAAGGAAAGTAGTGTAGAAACAAAATACTACCAACCCAAAAATGCCTGTGGGGTTGATGGTATCCTCGACGAAATGATCAAATATACAGACCACAAATTCCAATTGGTTATTCTTAAACGTTTTAACATCATCCTCAGCTCTGGCATCTTCCCCAATATTTGGAACCAAGGACTGATCACCCCAATCCACAGAAGTGGACACAAATTTGACCCCAATAATTATCGTGGGATATGCGTCAACAGCAACCTTGGGAAAATCCTCTGCATTATCATTAACAGCAGACTTGTACATTTCTTCAGTAAAAACAATGTACTGAGCAAATGTCAGATTGGCTTTTTACCAAATTACCTTACGTCAGACCACGTACTCACCCTGACCACCCTAATTGACAAACAAACAAACCAAAACAAAGGCAAAGTCTTCACATGCTTTATTGATTAAAAAAAACGTACAAAATTATAAATCCATGTATACAAACAATCAAGTGTGCGGTTAAAATTGGCAAAAAAACACACATTTCTTTCCCCAGGCCCGTAAGGTGAAACAGGGATGCAGACACCCTCCTCAACATTCCTGCCAAAATATCCTCCATGTGTCACGCCCTGACCGTAGATTGCTTTGTAGGTTTCTATTTTTAGTTTGGTCAGGGTGTGATGTGGGTGGGTATTCTATGTTGTAGGTCTATGTTTTTGTATTTCTATGTGTTTGGCCTGGTATGGTTCCCAATCAGAGGCAGCTGTTAATCGTTGTCTCTGATTGAGAACCGTACTTAGGTAGCCTGTTTTCCCTCTATGAGTAGTGGGTGATTCTTTTCTGGTTAGTGTTTGTTGCACCTGTCAGAACTGTTTGTTTATCGTTTTGTTGTTTTTGTTTGTGTTTTCATTCTGGATTAAAAGCATTATGAATACATACCACGCTGCACTTTGGTCCTCTTCTCCTTCTCCCGACGACAATCGTGACATCATGTATAATATAGAACACCAAATAATGCATGCAGAACAGAATTAGGCCGAGACACGCTAATGATCAAAATCCAGAAAAGAGA